>NC_064874.1:42346902-42371902 GCF_943734745.1 Anopheles darlingi
GTATAACCTCATTGCTTTTGCTTTAGCTAGACAAACATAGGATAACAAACAGGAAAGAAATGTTTATGATTTTGTGGCAAACAAAAACTGGCAAAATATGCTTTATCAATCACACGTCCATTTTGCAGTATCATGTAGATATTGCGTCGCCTAAGGGACGAGCACCACTTTCTCGTCGACGATCGCGGATACATTACCTTCAACGGGGCCATATAAACCCCTTAACACACTTTCGAAATCAGGAGGAGCATCATGTAGTGGGATATTTCGTTGGCAGAGCAAAGTCAAGGACACGCCGCTCGCAGCCACGCAGCACCAGTTAAGTGTCATTGGGAAGGCTGAATGATCCTTCGTACGCCACATCGCAAGTGCTACTTCCTAGGGACGTATTCGGATGGTAAAGTGAGGAACGCCACGAGGAAGCTGTCCTCGAGTGTGGAAACAGCTGCTGATGCTGCTACGGTTGAGATTATTTTATCACCTGCGATCGTTTTTGGGAAAGTATCACTTTTGGATGGTACAAAGCAGGCCAAAACAAACATTTCAACATCATCTTACCAACGGTTTGGAGGGCCTGTGTAGTACTGTGCCAAGCGCGGTGTGGTTTCAATTAGCCAAGGCTTCAATTAGAAACTGTTGTCACAACAAATAGAACAACACAGCGGGCTGCTGCGATCGCGAGTGAAGTGCGTTTGTCACGCGTCGTTGCGTCGTTCGCGACCGTCAGCGGTCGATGAATTTGTTTTGACGGCCAAGCGCCAAAGTTATGAAATTGCATCCGTGTCCATCCTGTCCACCCCGAAAACCTCGCCCCACCCCTTGACCCTGGTGTGGTGTGGTGACGCGCCAACGGGTTTAATGGTGGCGACGTCGGGCGATCGTCGCGGTTCGTCGAGATGCTCTTTATGTTTGCACTTGACGCGCTTAGAAGGACCTTCTTCTTCTGCTCACTATCGAACGACGATGACGCCAGCCAGGATGGCGTGCGTGGATTTCGTCAAACAACAACCGCCACGTACGGGAAGGTAGGAGAGAGAGAGAGAGAGAGAGAGAGAGAGAGAGAGAGAGAAAGAGATCGAATCAGAGTGCCACCGGGAAGGTATAGCGGTGCCATCATCGTACCGGTTTTACACAAAATCATACTTCTTAGGATAAGTACTGTTGACCGAAGGAGCGACCGCGCTTTTTCCCTGCATCCTGCCCCTGTGTTGGTGGTTGTGCTGCAACAGCAGCATAGTAGAAGTAAGCATAGTCCCCAAACGGGCCTCTCGGTAGAAACGTGGCGAAGGATAAAGGCCTTAGCGCAGTGTGTCCGATGTTGCATTCCAATTTTTGGACCACATAGCTAGCACGTCAGCATTCCAAACGGAGAGTAGTAGCGGTGATTGCGGTGTTGGTGGTGGTGGTGACTGTTGAGTTGGGTGGAAGGTAGACACCTACCTCACTCATGTCAATACACTCCAGATTAGGCCAAAAGGACACTTGGCATGTGGCTCGAGTGTGCGATGAGTGATAAGTGAGTGAGACTGTAGGACCTTCGACTCTATGGTTTAGTGGAAACCCAAACCACCACTCACGGTGGCGATGCGAGCGCCCAGATTGGGTGTACAAGGGGAAGAGATTTTTGTTAGAATAAAAAAAGAAAAACTTTAAAATCATCCCTTCCACATATATCCTGGCCGACGGAAAGCAAGCAAGCCTTGGAAAAGCAGGTTGATGAGGGCGACGATGACGTTGGATGGGTGGATGAGAAAGAGACATGCTCTCCCTCTCTCTCTCTCTGCTCTTCTTCAACACATATTCGTTACAACAAGTTCGACTTGTGGTGAAGTGACGAACGGGGAAATTGTGTGTTTACTCAGGACGGAGACCCAGATCCAGCGCACTATGCCGCCACCCGGGCGAGCATTCGATGGCTTCTGATTATAGCACTTGGGCCGGTTGCTTGGGTGGTCGCGAATGCTGCTGTCATGGGCTTTGTCATGGCTGGCCATATGAGAGAGAGAGTAAGTAAATAGTTCAATTAGTTGGAAAACCAACCACCACTCGGCATTCGAAGGAAAAGCGCACCGATTCCGTTAGTCATCTTTGGTCACAGGCAAGGGCCACTTTATGGATGCTCACTCGCTCAGTCAGTCTGAGTGTTTTTAGTCATCGCCTAAATTACACAGCAAAGTGCTTTGGCATTAGTTGAACGATTTGTGATCAGCGAAATCAACTTATTTGGAAAAGAACAAGAAATGGAAATGGTTTCCTTTTTCATTGAAACAGGACTAGAATTCGCTTGTTTTGAAAGAAAAAGTTAACCGTTAGAAAATGGAAAGAATTTCAATATTGCAACAATACGAACATAACGGCTCAATCGCACGATTTGTGTAAAAATCAGTTGTTAAAATAAGTACCGACTTGGGAAGTAATGCTCCTTCGTAGCTACCGAGGTCATGTTTAAGAAAGCCATTTTTGATGCAACATTCTAGAACGTCGGTAGGAACTGAAGGAAATATTGTTATTGTTATTTTAAATTCGATTAAAAATGATACACTGAAATAATACAAATTCGCATATATTTTAATCGGCATAATTCGTTATTTTGTCAATCTACGAACGTGACATGCTTTAACCCTGCAATTGGGTTAAAAACTGCAGTCATATAAAATTGAAAAAAGGAAATGCAAAGAATTAAAATAAAATACCGAAGCCGCCCCTTAACGTAAGTTTATTTTTTTCCTCCTCTTTCATATTTGTTTTTTGAATTTAAATGTGTATTTGTGTTCATCTATTAAAAAAAACCATATTGAAATTTTCAAGTCGATCGGATTGTTAGTTTTGAAGATATAACAAAAAACTAACGTAAATTGGACCAAATGGTCCGAACCCAACTGCAGGGTGAATGTTGGATCATCGGATTTCGTAACAATAAGTTATTTTCGTTGTAAAACCGATGATAATCCTAATCATTGCATAATACTATTGTCACTATTTGTACTTAGCTCTTAATTGCCTCTTGTCTCGTGCAATGTCTTCTAAGAAACGTTAGCAGTACCTGTGGAATACATGTTGTTTCTTATCTTGTTGACTGTCACGAAAGTGCTGTTAGGTGGTTGATAAAACACTTTCAATATTTTTTCGCACATTTTTTTATATCCATTTTCTAACGTCTGCTCCGTTTGCGAAACCGTATGGCGTTCGGCGGTGGGCTTGCCGGTTTCTGTTGTATCTCGCGTACTTCGACAAATAAATTGGAAGCGCAAGCATCGCTCCACAAGCGCACGGCGGGACTCTGTCTCTCATGCACTGCCAAAACGTTCTGCACGCAAACCAACCAGCAGCATAAGCTGTTCAAAAGCATAACCGAAAGGAAATAATGGAGGCTGCTGGTAAGCGACTAACAAAATCGGGGGGAACAACACACACACACATCGAGAAAAAACGGGGAAAACAATTCACAACATGCCTCCGTTAAACGGTTCGTCGATTGAAAGTTGAAGATTAGCACACTTGAGAGACGGGATTTTTGCCCAGCGGCAGCCGACCACGGCACGCTGGCAGAACCGGGGTCTTTCCAACCCGGGGCTCTGCGCGAAAAACAAATCCCTCGGTCCGAAAAAAAATACCCTCTCGCTATGACCCGTCCCGTGCAACAACTTTTACATCCTCTGTTCCGTCGTCCATGGTTAGGGCTGGCAGGGCGGCTTGGTGGTTTGGTCGAATGAACGAAGACAGAAAACAGCATTAAATGTAACAAGCCGGCATAAGTGTTGTAAACGCCCCGAGGTACCGAACATGAAATATGTTACAAAATAACGCCCAACACCTCCCAACCTAAGCGTTTGGGAGGACGATGCTGCTCGGATTATCGGACACGCCATTGTGGTCCGCGGACACTCGTAACCGATGGCGCTACCGGAACCGGAAGTGAGCCTGCCTTCGGTCTGGATGCGTCGGTTAAGGATTTTTTTTTTGGTTCTAAAATGTTTTCACCTTTTATGTTTGCTGTTCGTGGAAACGTCCAACATGTCCCCGCCTAGTGCGTCAATTTAAAGCAACACAAAATGGCGACGGTATGACGAAGCTTGAAAGCTTTGTTCTATGGATCTTCTCGTATCAGTTTATACTAGAACGTTAATTCGGGCCAAAAATGGCTCATTTTTTGTAAAAAAAAGCTCTCACCCTTTTTTGTAAATGCCATTATGAATTGCAACGTACGTACGTACTAAAATGTACTTTTTGCGGTGTCTGTCGTAGCTATCTGCTGCTTAATCTGAAATATAAAAATCAATAGTTTTCTATTAGAATATAACTTTATCCAGGTAATCCCTCCGAGTTTTTGTTGAACTTACAATTTTACGATCTTTGCTAGCGTTTTGAAGATTTAAAAGGGATGCTGCTTGCTATTTTGCCTCATAAAACAAGTTTTAAATAACATATAACAAGCTTATGCAAGGACAATCTAGAAGCGATAGTGATTTAGGACTCAGGATAGGATTAAGTATAACTTTAACGTTCAAGAGTCAAGAAGGCATTGAGCCATGTATGAAGCGTGATTTTTCAGAAATCAATATCTTTGTTAGTATTACTCTGATTGATCTTGAACAATTTGACAAGATATTCTTGAAAGTTTCTCTAACCAGAAAAAATGTAAAAAATAATCGATAAAAGTGAAATAAACTATTATACGCCGCTTAGCTTAAGTGCTTATAAAAATGTTTATTACCGTTTCACGGCGCACATTCTTTGCATAAATCATTCACTATCAGAGATCTTGAATGTTTAGTAAACAACGGATTACAATTCGCATTACAAATCATCAAAGCCTGACAGAACTTCTAGCGCAAGTGAAGTGAAGAACGAATGTCCTGGGAAAGATGAAGATTTACGATATGATATGACCGCGTAAGCATGGTACGTTCTGGGAAAACATGACGCTACTGTACCGTTTTGTAGCAGATCATAGATGGTGACCCTGTCCAGGGGCACCGTTGCAATGTCGCATCTGCAGCAGCAGCAGCGCAGTGTCATCTACTCTACAAAGAAGGCGCACTGAGATGCAGATCGTCCGAGATTAACAGATAGCATTCATTCCTATTCCGGGGTGTTGGTGGTGAGTCGAACGAGATTACTCATCGGCTCATTAGGTAGGTCGAGGCGAGCTGGATAAGCCTCGCACAGCTTGTTAAAGGATACCCTCGGGGTAAACGGGGCTATCCGAGGATCTGTCATCCCAGGCGATGAAACGGATGATGAGTTGAGTGTTGTGTGCAGTGAAGTCGCTTGCAGCATTGATTCCATCGCTAATAAATGTCATGTTACCGCCGTGGCCATGGTGCCTCAACCGTCGAGAGCTCGTAGGCCGATGTTGAATGATTGATGACGACGGCATCCTTCTTCCTTGCAGCAACAGTTGGTGTGCTTGAGTGCTCTAATGTTATGCCAAATGCAGCCCGAACTTGAATCCGCTCCAGCCGCTCCAGATAGCGATAAGCTGTTATAATGAAATTTTAATTAAGTGTAAACTATGGACTCTCCACTCGGTCGGACTCGGTCGATCTGCGTTGATGGATGTCAGCATTGGCTTTGCGCTTTTCCAAAGGCAGTTACATTCGTTTGCAGTGTTTGCATCGGGACTTTGGCCGCCGTTTAAATACACTGTTTCCTGTGTAAATAGTGGAAGGCGTAGCGCCAGCAATAACAAACTTCACGTGTCATTGCCAAACAGCTTCCCTCCCAGAGTTGTTGCTTTGCAATACAAATTTGAAAGGGAATTTCCCAAATGTTGTTAATGAATGCGGAAGATTATTTCAGGGAATGTTGCGCTATTCCTTGGCTACTGTTTGTCTACTAAATATTGTATTTTATATAACCTTAGGACTATTTCCAATAAAGCGATAGCACGGAGATAGCAATTCAGTGGCCATCATCCGAAATATACTGACCATGACTGCAATAACCCGGCAAACGTCCAGCAAATGGTTACAATTGCATACTCGACTGACGAAAGTTGCCAGTCGGACAGAAAACGGACAGGATAACAGCATCCGGCATTTATTTTAAGCAGCTAGCACCACTGAGTGTACAGAGCACTTTGGGCGTACTATTTTAATATTAATTTGAAAAATATCGTTCCTATTGTTTGTTTGCAGTTTGTGCCGGCCACCTCGACCACCGACCGACGATTGTTTGTTTGGCGAAGCCCTTCTACGCTCCGTTCTACGGTCGGGCACGTTGCTGTTGCTTATTTTGTTTGCCGACAACCCGTACTACTCCATCAGCCTCAAACCACCCATCGATTTGGGGTTAGTTGCAAAGTTGTTTAGTTACAATTTGGACGCACTGCGTATGGCGGGTGATGGCCCTTGCTAGTCGGTCGGCTAGTGGCCTTCAATAGTGATGGTAGAAACAATAACGGAATCGACGAGGCCTCGACTATCCTGCAACAACCGCATACTCCTATACTTGCGACATACAACGCACGGACCGCAGTTGGAAAGGCCACGTTGCGCAAACGGACGAAAAAAAGTAATTAACATTCAAGTGGTAGACAAACAATTCGACGGCCGACAGCGGCGGTTCGATGGCGAAAAATTAACAAATATCGCGCGAATTAGGAAATCGATGACGCCTTCCTCGGCTGTTTCAGAACGCAATGCTGGCCGCGGTTTATTAAAAAAGGCTTTCAGAAAATACCAACCAAGAAAGCATCAGTTTAATCTAGGACTGAGGACAAAAAGCATCTGAAGATGATTTTGAGTAACAAAAAGTGAAAATCCCTTTGCAGTAGGATTTTCCTTCGTTTTCCGCAAAAACGACGGAAACCGCATGTTTGAAAAATCATTCAAAAATCTAAGGAATAATTTGTATCAATATTTCTCTATTTCTAAATGGATGGGGCTTTTTTTCATCAAAAATCAGAACAATCAGTTCAAAATGGATCAAATGGTTGGAAAGATTGAAGAAAGCGATTGAGCGATTGACGTCAATCTGCGCGTGTGCGAAAGTCGCGTCCGGCACTGTGCGCCCACTTCGGGCTTCTCACGCTCTCTTCGGCTTGTGTGCCAGTACCTTCGGGTTATGTGCCTTCGGCTGTCAAACTTCGGCTGTCAAAAATACCGTTTATCGCTCACCGCGCCGTTTTACCGTTTTACAGAGGGAAATACCGTTTTACCCGTATCGTGGTGTTTTGAAAATCCGTGTTAAGAAATCCAGGAAAATGCTTCGAATTGCTGCGAATAATGGTTTGGTCCGGGCATTTTCCCTGCTGCAGATCGCCTCCCGCACCGGGTCAGCACCCGTGTGTTACGCCAGGAAACATTCCACACTCGTGTCCGACATCCGGCCGGAGATCCTGCGGCCTTCCGTTCCGGCATTACATAATTCCCGGTCTACGAGTTTCTTCAACAAACGTAACACAACGCCTTTCCAATGATAAAACCAGATGCTTCACTAACGTAACGATCCCTTTCCTCTTCCAGTGCCGGCCGAACAGATATGGAAAGGAGTGATCTCGGTCAGTAACGCCGGCAAGAAACGAGGCCGCGGCAAAGGATCCGGTCGAATAACGGCGAAGGATTTGAACAAGGGACAGGTGATTGGCATGGGCAAAGCCAACATCGTATGGCCGGGCCTTTCGGCCCCCGTGGTCCGGGGACGCGAATTGGTTCAGCAACAGCGTCTGCCGGAAGACAAGGAGCGAGAGGCCAAACTGAGACGCATTCGCGACGAAATGGTCAACTTCAAGCGTCTCAAACTAAGCCCACTGGAACGGGGCTGGTCGGGCTCGAAGATGCCGGGCCGCAGCCTCGGGCCACCGGACGCGATCGGAGAGGATGAGTTTGTTGGATTCGACGCCAAGTGTCTGGAGCTGAAGGCGGTCGTCAACATGAAAGGCAATCACGGACGTAAGCGGCGCGTTTCGGCCATGGTCGTCACAGGGAATGGAAACGGATTGGCCGGATTCGGGTTCGGAAAGGCGATCGAGGGTCGGGCGGCCCTTCGACAGGCAAAGAACCGTGCCGGTCAGAAGCTGATGCACATCGAGCTGTGCAACGGAAACACGGTGTTCCACGACTTCCATTGTCAGTTCGGTGCCACGAAACTGTTCGTCGAACGCAAACCGGAAGGCTACGGGTTAAGGTGTCACCGAGCGATACGCACTGTGTGCGAAGTGCTCGGAATCAAGGACCTGCGGGCAAAGTGTGAAGGGTCCACCAACGTGCAGCACGTTGTGAAGGCGTTCTTTATCGGATTACTGCAACAGAAGCATCATCAACAGATAGCGGAAGAGAAGGGGCTGCACGTGGTGGAGTTCCGGCCGGAAACGAAGAACTTCCCAAAGGTGGTCGCAAGTCCGTCGCGGTGCCGCACCGAGGAAGAGATTGAAAACAACGAAATCCTCGACTTCACCCAGTACTGCATGGGCGGTAAGATTCAGCTGCAAAAGAAAAAGTTCCCGCCCTTCTACACCAAATTCCGCTCGTGGGATATCTACATGAAGAAGCAAGAATATCTGCGAAACCAGGACAAGGTGCGAATACGGATGCTGGCCGAGACGGGAGAGGTGCGCAGCTTTTTGACCGAAAAGTATCCCGAATGTCGAATGGGTCCCGGTCGGAAGGAGGAATAAGCCCAAGGCCAGTTAAGGAGCAATAAATGTTAACTAGCTGTATCCTGCGCTTTTTCAGAACTAGCCGTGTCTCAGTCGAAATCGAAAGAAATCAGGACCGCGAACGGTGATTGTTCCAAAGCCAGAACAAGTGCAATTGTGTAGGAAAGATAAATGAAAAGAGTACTACACACTTTAGTAAAATACTTTTTATAATATTTCCTATTGTCATGAAATATTGTATGAATAGCTGTGAAAGATTTCATGTCAAACAAGATGCTTTTTGAAATATTTAAGAGTGTCGTGAAATATTTCATTAAATATTACACGTAAGTAAAATACTGTTTGAAATATTTCAGAGATGATACAAAAATTAAAGTGTTTACAAGATTCTCAATGTTTTATACTTAATAAAATCTTTTCCGTGTCGACAAACGCTTTCCCATTGTGCAGAAAGGTATACAACCGGGTCTTTTAACGCTTAAGAGACCCGTCGGCAGAACGATTTCGGGTCTCTTAACGCTTAAGAGACCCGCTTAATACATTTTGTTATCCGGGTGGATTTTGACAACCGCACGCTCGTCTATCTGGTGCTTCAGGCTATCGAACGCACACATCAAACTATCAAACAGAAAACAACAAATCGCAACAAAGGAAACTCGGGGTTTTGCGATTCTCAACGCAATTTCCTCTCCAAATCCCTCGATTCAACGGGAAAGCAGTGGAATTACGTGTATAAAGTTAGTAAAACGGATCCAGCTTCGCTCGAGACAGTTTTTTATGTGAAAAGAGGTACTGGATTTTCATAACAAAGTGCGTGCTTGTTGTGTGTGGTCAAGACGAACCCCGCACGGAGTTCGAAAAGTCGTAAAACGAGTAAAATAACGCGTTTTCTTGTGTTTTTCCTCCGCGTTTTTACTCCGTTTTTGCTTGGTTTCTTGTGGTGTATGGATAAGGGAACGGGAGAGGGAAAAGGGGCGGGGGGAATCCCTCCTTCGCATGTGTTTGTGAGAGCACCTAAACGCACCTCACCCCTAAACACCAGGAACAAGAGAATATTTTTTTAACTCATTCAGAAACGGAAACAGAAAGCCATCGGAGGAAGGTGGTTTCTGTTGAGATCATGAATAAAGTAAATAGTCAAGCAATTTCGGCTATTACCATCCAAAATTACCTCACCAAAGGTCGTCGTTTGTTTCAAAAATTGTAATCTCCTGCTTACGCTTTTTCTCGACCAGCAGGATACGGCGCATTAGCAAACAGGATTCCAGCGCCGAAAAATATTATCGAAAAGCAGTTGCCGCCGTTGACGAGAAAGTCCGTGCATACAATTAATAAGTGAAAATCCGTTGTGTGTTCCACAAAACCTTGGGTGACTCTCATCAACCGAGTTCAGTGTAAAATCCGAAGTCCGCTCGCAATCAAGCGGAGAAGTGATAGCGTGAGCGAAGGTGTCGTGCTGTGTGTTTAGCAAGATTATTATAAGTTAGAAAATCGTACTCGCGGAAGGGGCCCCGGGCCAACTGCCTATCGTGGATTCGCCAACGGTCGTCCGTCTCCTGGCTACACTCACCCAGCACCACCAGGCATCAGCATGCCGTGGTATGCCCCTTGGTCGGACGTGATCAAGAAGAAGATCTGTCGGTTTCTACTTCAGCGATATCTGGGCCGCTTCCTGGAGGAGAAGCTGACACTCGATCAGCTTAATGTGGACTTTTACAACGGCACCGGCACCGTGCACAACGTCACGCTCTACTGTCAGGTAAGAGAAGGTGTGCGAGATCCGCGCAGATGACATTTTCGTGATCGATCAAGAATCAGATCAAGCTAGTGCTAGACCCCCCCCTCCCCATCACTACGGTTTCATCAACGCTTGCAAATCACGGCAATCGCTCTATTGCGATGCGCATTAACTAGACGATATCGGGCGCGTATCTGCTGGAAACGGCAACTTCACCCTACCCCTAAACAAGGCATCCACTTATACTCGCGATATGCCCTCCTGTCTTCATTCCATTTGCGTAAACAACTTGTCGCGATCGCTTAGCGATTGGTCGCATGACGCCATGGGAGCAGAATGTCGCTGAAGGCTCGGCTCACTTAACCACTTCAAATCGACACTCTTTGTTTTTTGAAATCTCTTCAGGTGTTGTTTTGTCCATCGTTCCATCCATCCAGACAATTTCATCAATATCTCTTTGATTCTGACATCACGTTCTTTGCAGTTGGCCAGCATCGGCCATTGCTGTGCGATTGAGAGGCGGCTCTTTATTGGAATTCGGTTTGGTGATTGAAATTTTGAGGCCAACGGTGTGAAGCTGTGCCGAAAGGTATAAATAGAGCACCCAGAATCGGGAAGATTGCCTCACGGCTTGCTGCTGAGAGACAGAACGAGAGTTTGTCTCTTCCACTTTTCACAACAAAAACAGCTTCTTAACGGCACACCACCACTCGCTGAAGTAGCATGGTGGTGGATGCACCAATGCATTCGGCGCATACGGTGGTCCACTACATTGCAAATACGAAGTTGTTTGCGTATACGACAGGTTTTGTTTTTGATTGAGTCGCAGCGATACTGAGACAGATTGTGCTGATGCAAAAATCCACCTCTTGAAGAAAAGTGGCCATTTTCAGCACGATTCATCGTCAACGTTAGCGCCGTGTCACGGGAAGCAGAATGTAGCAGCTCTTGTCTCGAATGAACTGCGCATTATGTGATCAGTAGTAACCGGCTAAGCGCGAGATTCGATAGCGCCCCAGGTACTGTCACCACAAGAGATAGTGACCACACCAAACACTGCTGCTGGGTTTGAGGGTGCTTGTGTTTGAATGATGATGGGCACTTGCTCACATGCAGCTGCCCTACGGTGCGGTCCGTTGGTCGGTAACACCCCGGTACACGTTCGGCGCTAGTTTTGCCTAGCACGAGATTCACTCGAGAACGCTTCATGGCCGTTGGTTTTCCACGCGGTAATAGAGCTGCTATGCCTAGCTGGAGCTATTTATGAACAACGGTGTTTCTTGGCGCTGCTAGGTTTTGTGCCGTTCGGCTACTCGGCCTCCGGCAGTGCACCAGCATATGATGGTACTACGAGCTACTACACCATTGGCCCCATGTGTAGTTGTAGCAATTACGCGGATCCTTCACGATCAGATCTCACTTCCTGCGTGCCAGCCGTGCCATGGATAACTGTGTATATTCAAAGATCCTTATATAGCAAAGCGTTTGGGGCAAATGGTGGACGTAAGATGTAGCAACTGAATGATCGGGATCATCTGAAGGCGAAGAAAGTGTATTATAATCTCTCTAAAGTAAATGGAGCACTAAAACACCGGCACTGTATTGGCTACGATGTGTTTCGCTTGGTTGTATTATTCTAACCCAGTTAATTTCATACCAAACAAACAATCGGGTTTCTGGGCGTACTTCTGTTGCACATACAGACTACTTTGATTGATTTTGGTTAATTTGTAGCACACTCAAGTGGATTTCATCTCGATAGTCTAAAAACAACAGTGCGAGCAAGTTGTGCTCACTACGACGTTCATAGTTATTTCCAGTACGAACATGGGCACATCTTAGATACTATTTCCTGTGGCAATTTTTATACTCGTCTCTCCATAAAATGCTTATCTGACCCTTGAAGTTAAAAAAAATAATTTCCCTATTTCTATCCTTTGATACATCGAGTTTTATGATTTCCAACACATTTAGTGACTCATTTTAATAATTCGATTTTCTTCACAATGTTGCCATGTCACTAAGTACCGAAGAACATATCTCCTTGGTCTCTGCGAAGTTGTTTGCGCTCCGAGCGTTTAATCCGAGTTGCCAAAGTGTGGATTGTGCGTCACCATGAACGGTGATATCGACCATTGGTCGGCATAGTTTTCCGCAGATTCGAATAGGCCAAATGTCGACCAGTGTAAACAGGTCCCAGCTAACCGACATTTATCTTTCCGTTTCGTTAAGCATTTGAAAGAAAAAGGTAACTGTGGCACCCCAGCCGTATCAATAGTGCGTAAGGAAGCGAAGGGGAAGGGAGATTGGTTGGTTGATCGGTCCGTTGGTGTGCCAAACCGGTTCCCCATCCGCCTTCGTACATCATCATAGGCATCATGCCATGGGCATGTATCTGGGGCTGGGCTGTGAGTCTGTGGCCGATTTAAACCCAACTGGCGGCTGCTGGCTTCCCCACTCCGTACGATCTCTCGCTTCGCGGTTTTGCAGCACAAAGGCTCCTCCATCGCTAGCAAAGATGAGGTCATAGTGGTGAGATGGATGGGGCCGAGCAATTTGTTCTGCTATCAATTCCGCGACTACCGTGTTCTCCGTGTTTATCATGTTTTAACGACGAGTACCTTTCTTCGCCATATCGCCGATGAGCCATCAACTGCGCCTAGATGCGAAAGGGTCACGCGAGTTCAGCCGACCCGCCATCATCGTTGGCTGCTGTGATTAGCTTTTTCCGTTTCCACCGGAAGTGGAACGTTCCGCAGGAGCGTCGGTGCCACAGCACAGGTCTCACCATCCAACCAACCAACACGCGCCGAAGGTTGTGCATTGCCATCGCTCTTCTTCTCTTCGATTGGTTATCGTACTTTCTTTCGACCTGCAGCCACGGTTCGTTGGCGTCCTCCTTCTTGCTAGCACATTTTTCGAGGACGTCCTCCGGGTGGATAGCGACTTGGGCTGGGCAGGTGGGTGGGATAGAGAAGACACATCTTTGTTTGGGTGTCTGGCTCGTCGCTCGCGAATGGATGGGTTTCGGGCTGTTGCGGCATGCGCAAGGAGGAAGAGGAGTAAGAGGTGGAAATGCCAATGTGAGCAAGATTAGACCACGGTGTCGGAACGATCTTTGTTCGGGCTGCTGGTGCCTCCGCGAAGATTAAAGCGACTGGTGCGGGTGAATAACTTTTTGACGCTCCTCCAGACAACCATCAGCAGCAAGGGACTACTTCAAAGCTTTCTACCTTTGCCATTTCCAGCCAGAAGAGATGACGCCTTTCGCTGTGTCTGCGACCGGCACGTAGTACCCGTGTGGTGCATGGAGTGCATGGAGATGGGGTGCAAGATGTCCCAGTGCAGTGCAGTGCAGTGCATTGGTCCCGTGATTCGCGCCTGGAACGAAGCTGTGGGCACCGTTTGGATGAACAAAGAAATGGCTGGTGGCCATGTTTGTTCCATGATTGAGCATTGACGCCACATTAGTGTGCGGCTAATGACGAGAGGAGGCAGGAGATGACGCACGGTCGGGGTATGCATTTAATTTTGCGTTCCCGTATCCTCAGACTGTGGTACTTCATGGTCTGTATGGTTTGCATTCGTGGCATGCTAAGTTGATAGGAACTTTATAATGTTTTATTTATAGCTACTTATACTGTTTGGACATAAGGCTACAATTATTAGCTACTGTCCGTCAATTCCTTTTCATGTTTACACAAAGTGAATCAAATCCGGCTGGTTGTTTAATGAAAATATTCGAATATTTTACGAATTGTCGTATAGAATAATTATTAGGCTTTAATATTGGCGAGTTGATTGGGCCTAGATTTTTCTGTAGGTTATAGGCTCTTATACGCGTCATTTATACCACCGATACAGTGGTATTAAACAAAAACTGATTGTTATAATTTTTTCAGTTGTATAAGTATAATTCTTATCTTTATGATCCTACTAAATTAATTTGTTTTTCTTCAGGTATCTTTCCCCCCGCTTGAACATGCTTACCAATCTAGAAGAATCAAATATTTACAGTCTTGATATTATATTACGTTTTCATTTTAGCTCATTTCATATAGTCTCAATACAAAAGACCAGCAAGAATTCCGCTTTTGCTGTTTTATTGTCCAACAAACGGCTTCAGTACATTGGATTCAATTCTGGATCACTCTCTTCCTCGAGTCAGGTCAAATTCATTAGGAGTGTTATGATAGACGCTGGCAAACCCGGTCTCAACCATCCGGGTCGTACAATCGTACAATGACCAAGCTCCAAGCACAATCGACATCACTGAGTAACATTCAACACATCTTCTCCTACACGATGACAGCGAACAAAGAGTACAAACGCTTAGATCATGTAGATCACGCTCTCCTCGCGTTTCATCCGTGATAGTTTGGAGTAGTGCAAGCATATATATATGTTGGCTTGCCATCGCAGCTCGCCTGTGTCGTAGGAAATACGTTTTGAATAAGTAGAGTAAAGTAATCCGTTACTCCAATCTGGTTTACAATGAGCTGTCCAGTGTGCTGGCATCGTTAGAACTGGTTTACACAACACCAAATCGAAGGACGACGGGTTATTATGTGTCTTAGAAAGCTTCCACAGAACAAGGATGTAAACCGCTTGTCTCTAGGCGTGTAAACGGATTGACAATTCTAATTTCGATAGAATTGTAGTGGAAGACATTCCTGGAAGTAATTTTCCATTTACTCCGTGTTGCAACACTGTAAGAACGTAAATCGTGCGGTGGTTTCTAGCGTAGTTTTGTTTTAGGAACTTTCGGTATCGCACCATCTCCCATAACCGAAGCCTTGAAGTGCACCATACACAATGGCATACGAGAAGGAAACAGACTGCAGACTTGTTGGTGCCAAGCGTTAGCTCGCAACGACGCCACGCTCAAGGCCACGTCCGACTGCACCAGAGTAGCGTGGTAGTGTATCTTTTTATGCAAAACGAATGAAGGCTCGACTTACAACGCGTTTTTGCTTTTCTTATGAATCACGAGTCAAGTCGCTTTGTTTCATCTGATCGATTGAACATTACGCCATTTTGATCATCATTTCTTGTCGACTAGAGTCAACTACAAGAACTATGCATCATAAATTTTTAGCACACTCTCTGCAATCGGTTTCCTGTTTGGTTGATAACGCAAAACCAATAGCGCTAACAACGGATGTTCTAACGGTACCTAACCCCCCGGGGGCACTAGTGCATTCTCCAGCTACTGTTTGTTGTTGTGAGTAATCGGCACCGTACGGTTAAAGGTCATTGAAAATTGCAGGTTAGCAGCGACGCAATTGATTACCGTTTCTTGCGGCACACTCGCGTGTATATATTAGGTGCGCTCTCAAGCAGCCGCACGCCACCACCCAGTGGACACAATGTTTCCTTGTGTGTCTACCCCGTTGAATGTGAACGGGTTGGTGGCTGCCGGTTGAGAACATATCTATTAATCGATGTGTTCCGGTACAGTTTTTGTACACGCTCAAAACATCGGCCCCTCTCCCCGCTCCATTGATGAGAGTCTTCGGTCCGAAGACACATGGCCCGCGAGACCGTGAGTGTATGGCCATGACCATCTGGCTGTGGGAATCGATATCGAGGTGTTGTACCCTACTCTCCGATGATGCCAAACATATACGTTTCATTAACAGCTGATTGTGCGGAGTTTTTTTTTCATCTTGTTTGAACTTGTTTGCCATGGTCCGGGTCGCAATTTACGTATGGCGCCTCGCGTCACGCCATCCGGAATCGCTATCGTGGCGCTCCTTGAACCTGCCGTGTCGCGCGTCCGTTGCTAGTGCGGTGTAGTCGTCTTTTGCGTCGTCGTCGTCGTCGTAGTCGTCCTCGTCATCAGCATCAACGTCTTCTGAATCGTTTGCCGACATGTTTGTGTGTGAGTTTGGCCTTTGATGGCCATGGGTCCGGTTCTTGGCGCGATCCAAAAATGGATTCAAACCTTGTACGCCGATGGATGGTGTGAATAGCGATGATCTCTTGCGTTTGTTGCTGTAGACCAATTTCGTGCGAAGCATCTTTGCACATCGGCAACCAGTTGTGGAACAAAACTAAAATCGATCCAATGTTGTTGTGGTTAGCACTGTCTCGAAAACTTCTACGAAATGATTAACATTGTCATTGTGCCATGGTAAACAGAATGTCTTTTTATTTTATGTATTGTATAGTAGCTAGACAGCTCAGTCTCAATGAAGATGGCTCAAATGGACGTAGAATGGAATTCACTTTCCTCGGTCTCAGACGAGACACGTCACATGTGTGCCGTTTTTTTTTGTCGTTGCGCCTAGTATAGTCCTTTTAGTACAGCGTCCCAGACCTTGCCCAACTTTGAAACGACGTATTTGCACCATCATGCCCGAGTGCAATTGGAGGTTTGCTTCTTTTGCAGAAAAAAAACATCCACGTGTGATAAGAATGGTAACGGTATTTCATCGGTGGTGCAGCTGTTTCGATTAAGGCTTTCAGTTTTGTGTATAGAATTATTTGATTTTTTCATTGAAAAGAGGTTAAGATGTAAATAAGTGTTAAAGCTTTGTTATTGAATTTACGCACTAAGGTTGGTTCTAGATTATTAGTTGTTGTAAATGTTTGTTGGTTTGTTTTGTTTGTATATATATTCAAAGCAATAATTATGTTTCTTATTATATTTCCGGTATTCATCAAATGAAAATCGAGGTTTTTTCGTTCGAAATACTTGAAATTCATCCTTATTTTAAGGCAACGTTGATTTTTTGTACGCTTATCATCATATCCGTTGTTCTCCATGTCAACAGTCCTGCTATTCTGGTGTCAATGTCGATACATCAATTGCCATCGAATATAATATGATTATGTCTTCTAATTATAATGTAATTGTTCTTCCTCGATTTGCAAAAACTATTTAAAAAGACCATCAATAACATAGCTTTCTGGAAGCTCTTTTGTTGATACTTTGGATAAATTAAAGAATTCAACAAGAAACCTAGTGTATAAAGAAGAACTGCGCATCGTTATATACGATACAATACAATATGTATATTCTAAACATGCAGAACTTATAGTGCAGAAACGAGATTCTATCGTCGGATTAACCACGACAAATAACAACGATTCAGTCAATTAAAAATCGTTGTTGAACGCATCTCCCACTCGTATACAGTACTACAACATTGTTCAGACAGGTAACAGACAGCAGAGGCCTCACGCGGTCATAAAACATACCTGCCATATGAGCAACTCATCATAAAAACCACACAGGCGTGTTTATTGCGATTGCAAAACATCGAAACAAACAAATGGTCGCGGCGGTCTATACTCCATGGAACGCAAAGACATTGAAATTATACGAACTAGTGGTGAATGTAATTGTTCATTAACATTCAACGTTAAAGCTAAATTGTGCGTGCTTATCAAACGCCCCTAGCAACGAGGCAAGTGGGCAGTTGGTTTGGGCAGGTTTTTTGGGTGTCAGAACTCCAGCCGTAACCGTAACGTTCTGTCACTGGTGTCGCGGTGCGTCTATTTTTGGTCTAACCATGTCTACTGGGTTTTTTTAGTGGGTTTGTTTGCACAAGGGGGTTTAATGGAGGCTATATACTAAGCGCGACTGTGTGAAGGGGGTGTGTATTCGTACAGTCAAGTCGCTATGATGCTTCCGCAATCGCGCTGTGCGTAGTAGTGGAACGGTAGATCGCGCGAGCACCACGGTTCTCTCTGCGGCCAGCGTGGCCTATCATCGCCTCGCCCACCCCATTTTTGCTGTGAAAAGCCATTGCATAACATTTAGCGCGTTAGCGCACATCATTGCGTTGAATTGATGATAAAATCGGAATAACGATCATGTCTCGTTGTATGCGGTCGATCATCGTCGTACCACCAGCAATGGATGAGCACGATCCAGCACAACAATACCGCACAATCAGATCTGGAGGAAGAGGGCCTCATTGAGAGTGTCTCCACGTGGCAAGCGTGTGCTTCAATGCCCAAGGCTGAACGGCACTGTCCATCGGGTTAACATATTGCTGATCAGTTCGGGTGTTCTGTCCCCTCCCCAAAAATCTCTAAAGAGCCGTTCCAACAGCTGACGCTTCTCACCATCTCTAGCGTTTGTGTTCGCACGCATCAACCACGTGGCGCTACTTCGGGTCGCCTGTCAGTGTAATGGGCGAGCGCGTGTACGTTGGCCCTTCGGTGGGTGCAGAGCGTCCCCTTTCCACCACGTGATCTCCGCGTGATGACCCCAGTCACCAAGCATAGGCCACGATGAGCTAGGCAACTTGTCGTGGGGCTGTAGAACTGATGGTGGGTAGAACTGGTGTGTTGGTGGTACCGCGTGTGTGATTCCAAACCCCATCGTCATGCGCAAACGCCCCTTCCGCGTCCGGGACAGTCGTCGCGTCCTCAATATCATGCTCGTTTACCCTATCAGCGCGCACTATTCCGCTGCTGCTGCCGTCACCGCCGCTGCTGCCGTGTGGCACATGTGAAGATGGAGTTGACCCTGAACATGGCGGCAACGGTGTTAATGTTTCCTGAATTTTTGGCCTCTTGGTCTGTGCCTGCGTGCGTGCGGGTGGGCGAAAAGTATAATTTTCGGAAGAACCTAGAGGAGGGGTTAACGTAACGTTTAGTGTCTTGCATGGCCTTCGTTTCGTAGCGTTTGTTTTGGCGGATAAATTATTGTTGTAGTGCAATGAATGGCAAGCACTAAAGTGGTAAATTAAAGCGTAATGGCCAACTGTAGTAAACACACTTTACCTCTTTGTTTTCAATTATGGTATTGATTGGACTAATAAAAATGAAAAAAGAACGTCTAAAATCCGTTTGTTAACAGATTGATTCTACACGATCAATTAACTGATCAATTGATCAACGACCGACTGTGATAAGAGTGGACAGCATACAAATTAGCTCGTGCAACGACACGCTATACTCTGGGGTCCCGGTCTCATTGGTCTTGAGTTTGATTACATGAATTGTGTTCAATTCTGTGGCCACTGATCCCAAGAATGGATAGATTAATTGCTTGAGCCCTGTTTAAATCACAATCTTTGTGAAACGCATATGGCAGTTCCGATTGGTAGTGTAGTAGGTCTGGCACGTTGCAAGCTATGATTGTAATGCATTTCACACTGTTTGTATTTTCTGTACGCGCTTCAGTCGTAGTTTTACGGTTCGTTGGATATTTTTTGGAATAAAGATTACGTCATTTGTGACAAAATTCCTTGTAAATGTATTCTGTTAATCGTTTTGCAAAAAAGTGCAGACTGAACGGAAATCCTTTTATAAACAATACCAGTAGTGTCTTTTTGAATAGCTAACATCCGCTGACAAGTTGTTCCCTAAGCAATTACATTGTGGCAACGGCAATTAAATGAAGGTTGCTAGTCTTATCAATGCTAATTTCGCTCTCTACCATCTTTTTCTCTTTTCCAGGCGCTCAACGAACTCTGCGAAGGTCAGGGATGGGGTGTCGAGGTAACCGGTGGTCACATCGGCTCGGTCACGGTAAACGTACCGTACGACTCACTGCTGGCGAAGGACAGCTCGATCGAGGTATCCAACCTTACGATAAGCTTACGGCCGAAAGCCCGCCCCACCGATGGCACCTCGATGCTCGAGTCGATGTGGTCGTCGATGTCCAGCTCGATGCAGCTGGCTCAGGAGTATTTGGAGCGAGAGAGTACCGTCGGTACGGCGCCAGACTCTGCCGGTGGCCCGAATGCCTCCAATCTGCCTCCAAGTGCCATGGAAGGACTGGAAAATTTTGCACAAATCATCGACAACGGTATGTATTGCGGCTGACACCCGGATGAAAACAGATAAAATGCGTAGAAGTAGATGGTTGGTTTTTTTTTTTTCATTGTATGATAACATTCTTGATAACGTTTTGAAGAAGAAAGACGTACACGCAACCATCTTAAACGTTGGGGCGTGAGTAAACCTTGAAAAAGGGGCTAGACGTGCCACACTCTCATTGACCTAATTTCGAGGCTCTGGGTGGGTGATTAGATTCCAAATCCCCCACAGTGTGTTGTGGTGCGGGGTGGAAGTGGCGGTCAAAGCGACATCGGTGTGCGATAGATAGAGAAAGATAGAGAGAGAGAGTGAAAGAGCTGAGAAGAAAAATTTACTGCGTCACATCGAAAGTTCTTAGAGGCCACCATACCATTTATTTGTTGCGCGTTATTGTGCCTGTGGGTACGCGGTGGCCAGCCGGAGTGTCGTATATACAGACCGTGCGGCCACTTCCTCGTTCAACGTTCAACAGCCGCGTGCCGCGTGGTGGCGCGTGTGTAACGTTTCATCGAACGTCGTGAAATGTCCGCGCAAGAAGGTACTGTTTGTATGCGTGGCCACTGCTATTATTGTTACAAAGCGAGCATCTTTGTTGCAGGTCATGCGCGATTCGGTTAAGCGTGTGTGAGATGACTGTGAATCAGTCGTTTACTACTGGCCACAACATTGTGCTGCGAAATATGCGATGCGGAGGGTTGTTGAGCCGGTTTAGTTAATCGGCATTTAAAATCAAACGAATTAAAATTGAATGCACCATGACGAATGACCAACCTCTAGTGATTTCGTTCTTTTCGTTTAAGTCTTTGCAAACATTTGAATTGTAATTGACTGATTGAAAATATGAAATCTAAAGTTGATTGACCTGAAATGATGATCTTACACCATTTACATTCAAAAGCTATTTATTTTAACATTTGTTAACACAAGCATGATATGGAATCAAACATATTAGTTCGATTAAAAAGGTTTCGATCGTGAAAAGCCCGAACATTATGTTTATTCTTGCATCTCCATCCTCCAGCATTGGAGGCATCGATCAATGTTTATTTTTAAGCTCATAAAACCATTAAACTTACATCATATTTCCACATATTCTCGCACCATGACTATTAATTTCCAACACCAACCATCATTGATTTGTTTTTCTGTTTTTCCTCTTACAGTGCTAAATAGAATTAAGGCAAAGTTGTTCGACACGGAAATTAGAATAGAATATCTGGCACCAGAAGGAGACCGGGGTGTAGCTGTGATAGTGAAAATCAAAAGGTAACAATCGTGATGCTACTATCGCCCAAAACTTCACCTAAATACAGTTTCTAATAAATCAATTTTTTATTTCAATTGTTCCCGTGGTGCATAGTATCGATTACCAGAATGAGGCTGGTAATGATCCACCGGATCGCAGTCCAAAGTCGTCTTCGTCGTCTTCCAGTTCGGATGCATCGGGCCACACCGTGACCGGTGGTGGAAGCAAGCATCAGCAGCAACAGCAACAAAAATCGTTTCTCATTGCGACACACGCCACGCACCATATAACGATCGAGGGTATCACGTTCTATACGGAAGAGTTCCGGATAGATAGCCCCAGGTTGCGACGGCAGCGTACAGCTGTAAATGCGGCCACGTGTGCTGCTGGCGAGAGCATGATATCAAGCGAGCAATTTCTCAGCACGATCTCGAACCTACCGGAGACCGGTTCGCTAACACCGACAGCAGTTAACAGTGGCACTCCGAACGAGGGCGAAGGATACTTTAGCTATAGTAACACAAGCGGATGTGATAGTAGCAGTACCATTCCTAGTAGCCGAGGGAATGTGTCTAGCGATGACGATGGCAGGTTTTACCAGCGAAGTGATAGCAGTGGCACGGAACGTGAGACAGACGGCGAAGATGAGGACGGGGAAAGCGACGAATATGGTGAAACCGGACTTCGGGTGTATCCTTCCGGGGAGATCATCATCGGAAAGATTACCTCCAAACAGGAGATACGACTTAAAATGAAGCAGGCGGATAATCTGCCCGGCCCAAACGTGGAGCTAGAGCTGTCCGTGGGGTCGATTCAACTGTTCGTGACTCCACGTCAGCTTCATTCGCTGGTACTGCTATGCGACGGATTTCTGGGAGGATCCGAAGAGCCAGTGCGTGAGCTGAAAGCGCCGGGAGTGTCTAGCGGCGGAGAGATGTCCACTGCCCGCCGAAGACAGCAGGAGGCGGCTGATTTGGAATTTCAGCAGAACATGACACGCATGGGTGGTGGTCTCGGCCTCAATCAGGGTTGGTCGTTAGCCGATCCGATGCAAACGATGATTCAGGAGCAGGCCGAGTTCCTGGAGCGTGATTTTCGCGACGAAGGTGTGTGCTCGGAGTCACTGATATCATCGAGCAGCTCGATGACCAGCTCGTTTACCTCCTCCAGCACGCTATCGCGGACTACATCGGCCGCCAGCCGTCGACGTATGATCGATCCGGATGCAAATGCAGACATTTCCAAGTTCAACGTACGCGTGGCCGCGATTGCACTGGTGTTGCTACATGACGACCTGTTGTTGCTGGAGGGTACTGGTTCAGATGCCAATGTCGGTTCTCCATTGTCGGAGGCAAGCGTGCAGCAGTTGCAAACGAAAGCCGATAGATTTTTCCGTGCTATCGGAAACCTTGGCTTTGGACTCAGTGCGAATGATATTCAGAATGCCGGTCTCATACTCGACAGCGGATGCGATACGAGCCATCTACGGTTACTGCTGGCACCGATCATTCTCGAGGGTGATGAACAGCGAAACCGTTGCGGATCACTATTACGCTTCTCCATCGCTATCGCGCGTGCCGACTTCCGCGAAGTGCTTCCCGAACTGTCCGTTCCGTTGGTGGAGTTTCATCGGGAGCCACGCTCGGCCTCCACGTCCACCGCCCTACCAAAGCGGCCTGAGATCAGTGTGAGCTTCGAGCAAAGCTGCAATGCACTGCGTGGCACAAGCGGTAAGCGGTTCGCACCACCCCGAACTAAGATCCACGTCACGATGGCACCGTTTGTTACCGAGTTCGACATCACGATACTGGATCGTTTAAATTCGGCTCTTTATCAAGCTCCGTTCGCATCCTACTACCACCATCATTCACCAAACGCACCAACTACTAACAAGTCTTCCACGGCAAATCCGCCGGCACCACCGTCTTCAACACCGAGCCGTGCGGTCAAACCGGAGCCTCGCACCGAGCTGCAACTCGAATCGCTAGGCGTGGATTTCCGTTTGCGGTTTCCCATTCCGGACCTACGGCCAATTCATGATCCTCAACGTGTGCCCTGGTGGCAACGCAATGTACGTCCGGACTATTTGCTGTTGAAGCTGGAACAGGTGCGCACGGTGATCACGCTGAATCCCCATCCTCTGTACGATATCTCCGCTAATGCCATAAAGATGTTCTACTGTGAGACGGAACCGACATTCGGCACCCAGGGTGGTGCGAATGGTACTGGTGGGGGAGTAAACATTGGTAAAACCGTAATGCAAGAGAACGCATCTCCCGGCCAGCAGCCAGCGGTCGAATATCCGCGAATACGCATTGAGCTGCCGAGTGAGGAATCGCTGCAAAAGAGCTTGCAGGATTCTGCGGGTGCTGCGAGTGGTGCAGCACGAACCACCTCGGGTAAGCAACAGCAGCAACCTCCACGTGAGGAAAGCGAAGACAGTGAGCCCACGTCGGGTGAAAGCTTCGGTGTATCGACGGGACGCTCGAAGGAAGATACTCCGTTCAGTGCGAAGCGTGTTTGCCGGGAGAGTGATACGCCACATTCTAAGACGGCTACGGGCGTCCCGGAAGCACCGGAAACTCTTACTTTGCCCGGTGACTCGGACGAAATGGACACATTCTGTAGCTGCGCGATGAAACGCTCCAAGTTGCAAATACGGATCGATCTGCCGGTCGTTAGTTTGCAGCTCAAGTGAGTCTCAGACAAACGGTCAAACGAAATGTTTTGTCTGACTTACCTACCCTTCTTGATTACAGGTCAAAGCATCTGTACGAAGTCATCTACAATCGCATCAGCACGGATCTGTTGCTTTGGGAACCGAGTGCTCCTACGGCTATGGCTGCTGCTGGTGCGACCGGTGCGCAGCAACAGAACGCTCATAGTGCGGCCAAGGTTTCGTTTTCGTGCGAACCTGAAATCAACCTGGCCGGTATGGGCATGATGGACTCGATCTACATGCCGTACACAATGTGCCAAAGTGGAATTCAGCTCGGTAGGTCCGAGGAGCGAAAGGGCCGTCAATGTTGAGATAAATCCTCACATTAACCTTGTTCTATCTTTCCAGATTCTAGCTCTTCCGCATCGAACTCCGAGACGGAATCGGATTCCGATGGTATCTTCTACTCGGTGTACGATCGCAATACGATGCGTAACTCGTCGATTGGTGGCAATAGTGCCGGTGGACGGAAAGGGTCCACTTCTCACTCTCACCGCAGCGGAGCACACGGTGGAAAGTTAACGACGGCATGCACGTCGAGTGCTGATCGAGCAAGTAACACCATTGCGTTTCGAGTGAACATCGGCCAAGGCATACTAACGATGTTTGCACCGGTGCGTGATGCGCAGAAGCATGTTATACCCGGTCAGTTAGGGGAGTTCGTGGTGCGCCTGAACTCGGGCTACATTTTCTCGGTGAATGGTTTCCGGGGTAACACGAACCTCGGCTATCTATGCATTCAGGCAAAGTCGGCCGAGTTCTACCATTGCGGGCTGATACCGACCCCTTCAAGCAATCCACCGTTGCGGCTGATCAATAGCGTGCTTCCGTCGTACCTGCAGTGTACGCTATATCCCACTCCGAAGGGTCTTACTCTGCATGAGCAACGAGGTTGCACGAACCGCGAGATGC
>NC_064874.1:42374402-42391902 GCF_943734745.1 Anopheles darlingi
GATCGAGGAAGAGGAGAAACACAAAGAGGTCCAGGACGGATCGGCCTTCGGCGATGAGACGAATGATACTGCGCCAATCTACTTCCGTCACGTCATCTTCAGCCCGGACGTTCCGATCCGCATCGATTACCATGGAAAACGAATGGAACTCTCGCACGGTTCACTAGCCGGACTGCTAATGGGTCTGGGACAGTTGCAGTGCTCGGAAATTCGTCTCAAGAAAATCTCCTACCGCCACGGACTACTCGGTGTGGATCGTTTGCTCAACTTCCTACTCCAGGAGTGGCTACAGGATATTAAGAAACATCAGTTACCGAAGATCATCGGTGGCTTCGGTCCTATGTACTCGTTGGTGCAGCTCTGTAAGTAAACCATCGAGAAAGAATGGTGGCAACTGTGAGCGACGTCACTGATTCTACCATTTCTCCGTTCCATTCCAGTCCAAGGTGTTTGGGATCTGTTTTGGTTGCCGATCGAGCAATACCAGAAGGATGGTCGTATCGTGCGTGGTCTTCAGCGTGGCGCTCAAAGCTTCACTGCTCGCACCGCTCTAGCGATGCTAGAGATCACAACAAGAATCATCCATCTGTTGCAGGTAGGATGAATATGTAAAGTCTCGAATAAAAAATTCTTTAGTCAAGGCGTAACTACGACTGAAAGAGCTGCATTGTGATTGCATATGTTCTGCATCTGTATCTCGTTTATTTCATTTTATTTATTTTTTTGCTAGATAACGGCTGAAACGGCCTATGATATGATTTCACCTGGACCGTCGATCCGCCGGGGACGTGGCAATCGTAAAGGCAAAAGGAAGCGCCTCCACCCACCGCAAGATATTCGCGAAGGCATGTCCAACGCGATACAGATTGTACGCGAGGTAAGTATCATCGTGGGGGAACCCGGATTGCTAGAAAACTGGGCTGTTCACGTCATTACAATATTGCATCCTACTTACAGGGCATTTCCGAGACCGCACACAATCTGGTGGAGATTACAGCGCTCGAGCACGACCAGAAGGGTTACACCGGAGCGGTAGGTGCCGTCATGCGCCAGATTCCGCCGATCGTGGTACAACCGATAGTGCTGGCAACACAAGCCACCAGCAACGTGCTCGGTGGTGTCAAGAATCAGCTCGTACCGGATGCGCGGGCCGAGGCGAGGGAAAAGTACAAGGACGATGTCGAGTGAGACGGAATGATGCAGTGGCAGCACAATGGAATGCGAGCAGCCGCGCGGTGTTCGGTTACGTGATTTTAGTTGGCCATTTGGCTGCTTTAGTTGTTCCGTACGAGAGTGAGTACGATCGATCGATTCCGATCGAGGATCGTTTCGTCTTTCAGTTATTTTATTCGTTTGTGTCCGTTTGTAGCTAGTATTCTGTCCTCATCCCGCTCTCCCTTTTTCGCTTTGGATCGAGGCAGCTGTGTGTACAGATCGTAATGCTCTTACTAAATCGTAAACTTCTGTGTCTTTTCGTACTCTATGAAAACAAAACTTAACCTAACGTGATAAATGTAAGTGATAGGAAACAAACTGAAAAACAACATAGACACGCATACACAGTTGAGATAAAAAGAAGAAGCCAGTTAAGATTATGTCGCGCCTTAATAACACTCCGCTTTGTTGCGTATCTTTCTCTCTCCCTCTCTCTCTCTCTCTCGTGTACATGAAGAAAGAAAATACCGCGGAATTTAATTCTGGGGACGGCTTACATACTAGTACGGAGAGTTACAGCAACAGTTGACGATCAGTTGATGCTCGTAGCAGGAGTTGGCAAACAGTTGACTGCATCCTCGGTAACCGCAACTTCGTCCAAAGCCCCCTCCGAAACCAATCGGTCCCCCGAATCCGCCGCCTGGTCCACCAAATCCGCCTCCCGGTCCCCCGAAACCACCGCCTGGTCCACCAAATCCGCCACCGAATCCGCCACCAAATCCACCACCGAATCCACCTGGTCCACCGTACCCAGCGCCACCATACGGTCCATTAAGGTCTCCACAGCAACATGCATCGTTGAACACCTTTTCATCGCAGTAGCTGTACACCGATGCATCGCACAGTGGACAGCCTGGTAGGGCACGGGTACTTGCAATCGGGTACGGTCTAAAGGGCCGCTCGCTCTCATCCTTGGACGGTGCATTCTCATCAGCCATCTTTTTTGCATCGTCGGAGGGTTTATCCTGCATGGCTGCCGGTTTCTTGGGTGGTGAATCATCCGCCAGCGGGGCAGCAGGACCAATTACATCAGCTGCAACCAGTGGCCTGGGTAGTATCAGTTGCTGCACAACAGGAGATTGTAAAATTTTGACTGCAATCGATACGGTAGAACAAAGAAGCGAAGGTGTGTATTATAGTAAAAGTTGTCACTTTCATACGATTCTATTGGGGACACGCCGTTTCGATCTTAACTTTGACAATACTTCAACAACGTGTTACTTCCTGATATTTATAATGTGTTGTTCTTGACATACAGTCAAGATTTTGTACATTCAAAGTCTCACTAGTAACCAAGAAAGTCATTTGTCACTTCACAATTTTACTCGATTATTTCTTTCCAAAAAGATATCAATCGATTCAGAGATCGAATTAATGTTTTGAAAGCGAAACTGAAAAAACGATCTGCGCGGACTTCAACAATTGTGTTTCGGCAATGTTTGATATGTAGGAAACAGTCTAGATCGCCGTTTCTTATGAACATCTTTTTGTGATCTTCTATGTCAGATCAGGTAAACCGAGAAATCGAGTCAGGTAGAATCGTTCGATCAAAAAAAAATCCCAGTTGTAGCGGATTCTCAAACCATATTCATAAAATGTAAACCACATCTGTGGATCATGAAGAACAGACTGAAATCAGAATACAAGTATTACTTGTTCCATTTTTCCCAACAGTATTTACTTCCTTGGGCAAAAGAAACATTTTAATATGATATAAATGGATTTATAATGGTATACCTATCACCTCAGTGGTTCGTTTTGGCGTCAGATTCTAATCAATTTGACTTTTCCAAACAGACATGCTTGGTAGCTGAGCTGGGAATCGATAAGCGATTAACGTTGTAATCAAAAACATGAATTGTTTTCAAACATTTGTTTTGCTCGTATAAATGAGCAAGATTTACCAAATTTGGTGGTATCTTTCTGTGCTAAGTATACTTAACAAAAAAATAAAATTTGAAACATAATTATTGGACAAAGCTGATGATCAAACAACATAAGAGAACTCCACCACAACATAAAAGAAAGACTATGCGCGACACTACCAACGATTTCCATAAGCCACGCGAGAAGTGTTATTAATTTTCAAAATTGACCACAAATGGATCACAACAAAACCAAGATGTACATTGTGGTTCATTTTGAAGTCCTGGGTGATTGTTTCCTTTTGAAAGTTAATTTATCGACATTTATCGATACACCAAACTCAATGTGGCTCAAGGTTGGCTAGTGGCGGACGGAACCATGGACAACCCATAAACGCCTGCACCAGGAACTTCTTGCTTCCTACTTTCGGTGCCCAAAACACTCCGGCGGTGT
The DNA here is from genome assembly GCF_943734745.1 of Anopheles darlingi. Taxonomy (NCBI): domain Eukaryota; kingdom Metazoa; phylum Arthropoda; class Insecta; order Diptera; family Culicidae; genus Anopheles; species Anopheles darlingi. The sequence continues at coordinate 42,377,937 of NC_064874.1, forward strand.
TTGGCGGGTACGACTGGTTGGCCTGGTGAGTGTGCAGTGTTACAACCCACGCTCCGCACGTACCAAAATGACCGATTCGTCGTGGTCAACCGACTAATAGCGACCCCTATGCATGGTCACCAGGTGATTATCATTTTCGTATTCGAGGTGATTTCGCTAATTTAGAATGGTGCGCGAAACGAAAGGTAAAAAACCTTTTGCCAGACCAACTCTGCGTTCCGTACCTGTTGCCAACGGAGCAGAGTACAACAGATATCTTATCAATCATTGCGTTTCTGCATCATGTGCACAGCACGAAAGGCAGTAAAGATTACACGATTGTTAAACTGGGTTGCCTAAACTGAATCTTGCTCCTCTCGCGATTAGGAGCAATGTTCCATCTCGTATTGCTCACAACACACTTTACTGCGTGCGTTACCTCCTTCTTTGAACCCCGATATCGGAATGGTTGTCGCCCTAGCCATGCGCTCGTCCGATAGAACAGAGAGCATAGCTCATGATGGATAAGATATGATTCGCTATAGTGTGCTCTAGAAGGTTCGTTGTGACCTCAAAGAGTACAGGGGAAGAACGGCACCAAAGGAAACACGAAAGTCACGTCGACACGCCACCATCGCGTAACGGGCAGATTAAACGACGGTTGACGACTTAACCAGGATCCGACTTTCGCCCAATGCGTCTGCAGCGTCTTTTACCCACCCCTCCCGCCGTAGACACACTGGATCAATGGATTACCGATATTATCAATCGTTGGTATCGTGGCCTCCACCGTCGTATCATCCTGAAGCGCCAACAGACAAACGGTGCCGACAAGTAGCTGAAGCAGCCCCGACCGGCCAACCAATCCTTTGCTTCTTATCATTGTACCAGCACTATCAGAAGGCACCCCCTTTTTGAGTCACCGGTGCAACGTTACAAAACGGTCACCACAACCACCGCCACCACCACGAGCACCACTTCCACCGAATGAAAAAGCGAACAAACGAGTGCAACAGTTATGCAGAATTGTTCGATCCTGCAACTGCAACTCCGAAAAACGGCTCTACTCTACGAGTTCGAACTGATCAACCTGAGATGAAGCAACCGACTAAAAGATCCACGATCGACTGCAGGTGTGCTCGCTAAGAGTGTTTTTCGATTTTTCGAGCCGACCTCCGACCAGCGCAGAGACTAGCGATATTCTCCCTCTTGCCATTCTTGGGCCGCCCAAGCGCTCTTGGGATCACTCCACCATCTTCACCTTGTTCGATGAACTTTCTCCCTCCCGTTCTCGCTCGCGCGCACGCGATCTTCCTCCCGATCGATCGTCCGCTCAATCCGCAGTTCTGCTGCTGATTTTGCATTCGTTTTGGGCCGCGGCTACATTTGCCGCCGACAAGTGACCACAATCTCGCCGGCACTCGTAGACCGACAAGTTGGACAACTTGGTCGTCGTTTCTTCCTTTCTTCCTTCGTACCTTTCTCTCGCGATCGTCACACGCAACGTGGTAGCACGCCTTGGGGGGCTGCTAGTTTTGTTAATCTTTTGCGCGGCGGAAGGAAAGAGCAAGAGAAATGTGAGATCGAGGGATTCATCTGGATCGGTCGAAAGATCAGGTTGCGATTAGCGGTACTTTTGCCGGACCAGCTGCTCTGGCCGCCAGTCTCTTGCCGGGCAGACCAAGATGCTTTGCCCCGCGAGCTACGTTGCTACTCTTGGGACATGTGCGTGTTGTAGCTTGTGGAAGGCATTCGCAGGAACCATCAAAGAACGTGTTCTGCTCAATTTTCTGGCAAACAGGAATTGTCCGTGGGTGTGTGAGGAAAGAGCGCGGAAGGCGCAGAAGATCTACATTCTTTACTGCCAGCTCCTGTCGCCACCGACCTATCCGAGCCGTTGCTGAACGATCGGTTAATTAGAAATCGTGCGTTCCGGGAGTCCCCAGGTGACCACGGGCGCTTAGATAAATGCGACCGGCACTATCGATGCTGTAGCAGAGGAGACTCTCACGAAGTTTAGTGATTGATTCTCCGCAGGTCTGCTGGCCCTTTGGTGGCATTTGTAATTACTTTGTTTTTTTTCCATCGTCAGCAGCATCAACTGCCGGATTCCGTACTCTTCCGTCGCCGGGAGAATCCAATTAAATTTCTTTAAAACTTCTCATACTCTTGGCCTCTTTTGAATCAAACCTTCAAGTTCCTCTTAAAGGCTTTTGAAATAATCACTGCATCTAGATCGTTAGTAGTGGCTATGGTTTTGTGTCAAATATTAATTTGAGACTATTAAATGAAGATTTAATCAAACTAACAGGTTTCAAACATGTTTTCAATTCATTCATATCATGTACCTCATTTCCATCTTTAGTGACGTCATTGCTATCCACAGCTATAGGAATACTTTGCTGGAATAGAGTCCCGTTTGGTTTGTATCTTTAGGACACATCTTCTGACAATGAAATGGTTTAATTTATTTCATTTTCATCTCTTACCTTCCTCTCGACAGTCCAATGCTCTGAACAGATTCATTTTAAAATAAGTAAAGAGTATGTGTTAATGTCATTTGTGACCGCAACCTGCTTCGTACCAATGGCAATGAAGTCTTCCTCCTTCAGGTTGATCACTACTTTCGGCGAAGCCTCCTTGCCGTCCGAAACAGACAGTCCCTTCAGACTTCAGAGAAACAGAGATGATAGAAGGATTTTATTAGTTCGAGGACTGTTAAATCTATGCACTGACTATACAAGCGTATGTTATGCATTATTTTTACAAAGACATTTTACATAGGAGCCCCTGGATGGGACCAGTTCGATGTCAGGTGTTTACTCTTTTGGGCATCATTGACGTTCGCCTCCAAATTCGACCCACGGGTTGTGTGTGACGGTAATGTGCTAAGCTCATGTGTTAGCGCATCACAACGGTGGCCAGCCGATTAGCTGTGGATTAAGCGACGTTAGGCTATGTGCGACTTGATTAATCTCTACGATTAGCTTGGCGCAAGATATTCAGTTTATTTTTGGCCTGGTTAACATTAACGCCAGACACCTGATAAGTGACAAGGAACGATGCTCACGCAGGTGGTAAGGTGTCTGTCACACGAGGTGTCTTCATCGGTATAAAAGCAGAGAAGTTCACTTACAAGCAGCAGTTCAGCAAGTTACTAGCAGTTGTCTCATTTCCCAACATCCAGTCCAACCATGAAGTGCGACGCCGTGATCGAAAAAATTAAGGCCCGCGTTGCCGCCATTGACCCCAATGGACCACGCAAGGTTCTGGGAGTGTTCCAGCTGAACATCGAGGCTGCCGATGGCGTCCATGAAATTAGTGAGCATTTTCTAAGATAATCACTTTCGGTATGGAATGAGCTGGACTAATTCTATTCTGCATACACTTCCAGTTGTTGATCTGAAGGGACTGTCTGTTTCGGATGGTAAGGCCGCTTCGCCGGATGTAGTGATCAACCTGAAGGACGAAGACTTCATTGCCGTTGGTACGAAGCAGATTCCGGTCAAGGATGCGGTCGCACAGGGCAAAGTAAACATGACCGGCGACCAGAACCTATTCCAGGCCTTGGTGGATGCGATCTAAAACAATTGACTGGAAAATGTTTGAACAATAAACCAATTAAAGTGTCGATGAAATTGTTATCTTAATGTGATACTTGTTGATAAATGCATTCAAACTATCTCTTTCGTATGATGCATTTTTGTACGATTTGGTATATTTGTACCAAAAAACTCTTATGACGATTTCATTCCTACAAAATTTAACACGCTTATTTCAACCACTAGTAACGTTCGATATGGCGATGCGATACCTCTTTAACATCAACATTGGCTGGGAACCATACTGCCGCAAGCAATATCTAGCTTACTAGATTAATGAACTGAACTGAAGTTTCAGCATACATTTGCCAGCATACATTTTAATTTGCGGAGCCAGCATACATTTTAAAACCAAACGAAATGACCGATCTTGGAAATGCAATCGAAGCAACCAAACCAGATTGCTAATGGCAACTGAACAAACTGTAACAAATGCATCACGGGATAGCGTGTTGGAAGGGTGAAATCGTTTTACTAATATTCTACACCTTTCTCGAGCTCATCCCACACTGTTGAACGTTTTTATTAACGGGTAGGCATTCCGAATCTTACCCCAAGCTACTGTTTGCAGACAACAGCAGAGTCTTTTCGTCCCCAAAGCTGATAGTGCTCAACTTCCATTGTGTCCTGTTTTCCCAAACCTGGGCCTATCAATAATATAAATACAAGTGAAATCTTAGGTAACTTCATTGACAGTACCTCACTTGGTGCGTTATCTACATTCTTTATCCCGGCTATCCCGCCCAATAAGTTCAGTTCGTCATCTAATAATCCCTCTGCCCTTAGAGGTCAGTGAATGGCGTTCGTCTAAATATTCGTACCCGTAAATGAACGGTAAGCAGGAACACGTATGCATTGCTTATTACCTTCAGTGACAAATGTAAAATGTAATCAATGTATGATAGAAAAAAAAATCGCTGATAATAGCGATCCTAAATAAATTGGCCAAGTCGGATAAGCTCTTATGAGCCGCAACCAATCATTCATTAAACGCAATCAATATAAGCCTGCTAATTAATGATCTATCAAGATATGGTGAACGTTATCGGAACAGTGCTAAGATAATCACCTCTTCCAGCTAACGTGCAGCAATGACTGGCAAAAAAGAAAATTTTCATGCGTGGGGCAATTCTCGCCAAATCACCATTACCTAGAGAGACAGAGGGGTTCTAGGTGCCACATGATTTTGCTTTCTCTACCGTAGCGAAGGGATTCTATCCTATTTGTTTGAAGCCCCCAAAAAATGATTCTATGCCTACCGTATTGTGTCGATTGAAACTTCCAGTAAATCCGGATTTAGAAGTTGCTTAATAAAAAGCTGTGTCATCGACATGGATGACGGATCGCTTGTAACCGAGTTCTGCCATCAGATTACGATGATTCACATGTGATACGGACTGGCACTAGTGCTGCCGTGTATACTGGCTATAATTTATTTGGGCAGGTAAAGGGTGCGTGATAAGATAAGTCACACTTGTGGTCGTTTACGCTGCATTCAGTGTTTATTACTTTTAGCGATTGGCCAATTTTTGATTAGCAACTGCAATTCCCAAACAAAAAATAGCGTAACTACTTCGAGAGCAACATTGGAGTAGTTCCTTCGCTCACTGTCCGATTACTTCCGGTCAAAATGTTCCATTTTTCTGTCCGTTTACGATGACCGATGCTTTCCATTCCTCCATTGACGCTCTGCCATCCAAAATCACTGCGTAAGGCCATAGGCACAACCCAGACGCCCGGAATGCGGCAATTGACAACGAATTGACCGCGACATTAGGGTAGGTGCTCCCACCGGGCCCACGAGTTTTGTGGATCTGGTCGGTGCGGTACTGGAACCAGTCAATTCACGCTCAATAATCCAATTAAAAGTACTCCACTTGAGAGCAGAACGAGTACAGTAGTAGACCGCTTTCAATCGGCTCCGGCGACACGAGACAACCACAGGTCCCAGGGCTCAAGATAAGATGGCAATCGGTCTGCTGACTGGTGGAGGAGGTACTCCAGGCCGGTCGCTCAACGTTGGCGTCGTCGTCGTCGTCTTGGCCGGCTTCTTCGTCCATCCGCCGATTGTTCACTAATCATCGCCGGGTCGGGTCGAAGATCTGCTCCAACCAATCTAACCATCCATCCACCTCTCGCTTACGGCACCACCTGTGACACGCTATAAAACCGGCGGCTGGAAGCTATCGGGACCCCAATTCAGTTCAGTACGCCTCGATATGTCGCTGGAAACGGTTATTGAAAAGGTAAAGGCTCGCGTGGCCGCCGTCGATCCGAATGGTCCACGCAAGGTGCTGGGTGTGTTCCAGTTCAACATTAAGACTGCCAGCGGCATCGAGCAGTACGGTAAGAGTACACAGGGACCCCGGTGACTGGTGGTAAATCCGAGACACCGTAATGTTCACGTTCTACATCTCTTTCAACTTGCTACCAAATGCAGTGATCGATCTGAAGCAGTTGAAGGTGGAGAAAGGTACGACGACCAGTGCTGATGTGACCGTGACGCTGACCGTGGAAGACTTGGTCGCCGTCAGCGCCCGCACTCTGTCGGTCGGTGATGCGTTGACCCAGGGCAAGCTGCAGATAGAGGGCGATGCATCCCTGGCCGCTAAGCTAGCCGAGGTCATCTAAGCCGCTACTAGTGTGTTCGTGATCTCCGCTGTGATGGTTGCAGATGCTACCGACCGCATTCGTTTACTGCTTCTCCTCTTCCCTTTCCTTTTGACCGTTCTGTTATACACTTGTGATTTGCAATAAAATGCTCATCTGAAATGACTTTCGCATCTTAACGTTTCTTATCAGCTGACACAATTGGCCCTTGGTGGTGTTGGATTATCAAGCGGAACGGCGAGTATCGTAATGCAACTTCGTGGAAATTAGATTAGATTATTGAACTACTGATGCCGGTGGATTGTTCGTGGATCGTAGAGTGATAAAATTCGAGAAATTGTATTTTGTGGTTTTGAGGACTTCAACTTTGAGTGAGACCATACAGAGGATCAGGTTTGAATCAAATCCTGGCATATTTCGCTACTAGCAAGGGCTACTAGCGTGCTACTAGTGTGATAGTCGTGTTGGACTATTTTCTTTCAGAAAACGATGGCGGTTCAATGGTCGACTACACTTCGATGTAACGTATGTTTCTACACAGATACAGTACTAAAGTACTCAGAGCATAGTAAATGTTAGTAGAGTAGAGTCTCAGCGAACCTGCTTAAGGACAGCACAGTGGTAAATTCCACTATCTCCTTTAATTAGTGGTATTACTTGATTTAGATGCATACGAACGTTGAACATAATTTATTGACATACCTTACTGCTCTGCATGCTACATCCATTCAGCGTTTATGCACATCCTCGTGTGTATCATCACACTTGCATTCTAATGGCTTACAATGCTGGAAAAGCTACAGGTGTGTTGATAGTAGGAACGTATTCAACGCATCTTTATTTTAAAATTTAACACATTTAGCCACTTACCTCATGTAATATTCTATGAGTTGTCATAGAGTGCATAATGTAACGAAAACCTACTTAAAACTGTTTACGTTCCTCTATATGTTAGTCTCCTTTAATGCTCATTATCACTTCTCTCGCACTGCAATAACAACATCCCATCATCGATTAACACAATGCTGTATGTTAATCAGAATTGCTATTCGAAATCGACCTGATACACATTACAGTACAAGTGATAATTAGCAGTACTATAACAAATCATTTCATAATTTTCTATTGCCTACTAAATTCTATACGCCTTCCAAACATTACAGAACGACTTATTTATATACTAACATGTAAAACGCCACAACCGGCATGCATGAGCGGTACCCTCTTCAAATCGTAAGCTTAAAAATTCAGGATCAATGTCGATTACCATCGCTAAGAAGATTTTGCCAGCTGTGCCATTGTTTAAAATTCTCACGACCTGGTCATCCAACCCGAAACCTACAAACCTAACCTCGTTAGTCGTTTGTTATACAGGCAGCAGTTATACAAACAGTAGACCACGCTACTAGAGGCTAAATCTATGACAGAATCTCGACTACTACGATACGTTAAGCAGTTGGCACTAATCGTCAACCGTCGGTTACTGCATCGCCTACTCTACGCCTATTTCATCCGCGACGGTACACGTGCGTTTGTTGCGGGAGACATCGACCGTTATCGTTTCACACTCGTAGCTCAGCAACCAACAGGAACGTGTAATGTGAAAACAGATTTAATTCACAAACACACATCCGTGTAGGAACGATTGTTTTCAATGCACCCACTACATCCACTAAACACTTTACACTACATGTTCTACTCGTGGCTAGTAGAGCAACGGCGATCAAGTTCAAGGGATGCGAAATTTCGCGATACCTTAACACCACCATCACCGAGCCGAGCCGAGGATCGATCGAGATGATGTACGGCCGGGACACAGTGCTACAGTTGTACCGTGGGCCTTGCATCAGATAGTATCGACTGTGCTGTGAGGGAGATTTATTCGATCCGACTTACGGTATAGTCTACCGTCTGAGTGCGGCATCATGAACCCGATATTGTGCGACTTTATTGCCGGTTCCTTTGGCGGTAAGCAAGAACGGTGCGAGCGCAATCTGGTGGTTGTGCGTGTCTATTTACCCCTCTACTTATCATTGCATACAGGAGCCTGCGGTCTACTAGTCGGTCACCCGATGGACACCATCAAAGCGTGGCAGCAGAACTCTAACTACGGCATGGGCAATGCGATGTACAACATCATCATACGTAATAACGGTGTAAGTAAACCGGGGAAGATTGTTGGTCATCATCACCGATGAAAGTCAAGGCTATCCACCGCGAGCGCCTATCCCGATGGACGCCACCAGCATAGATACCGCATGTTTTGACCCTCGACACATCGCCTGACGCCGCTACGCCATTCATTGCAAAAACGGAAGCACAGTGTCAGTGTCGCACGGCGAGTCGTAGGATTGTGGTTGGCGTCCGGCGCCAAATTTAGAACCAACGTGAGCGTCTCGAACCCCGTGGTGGTCGTCACAGCAGGCCGGGAATGGTCAGGGTCTCGCGTGATCGCCTCACCTCCGCACATATATAAACACCTTCACCACTCCCTGCATCGTCTGGCGTTCAATTCACTGTTTTCGTCTTCTCTTCAACACATCCAACAGCTGAAAGGATTCTACCGTGGCATGTACTTCCCGCTGCTCTCGAACGGAGCACTGAACTCGGTCGTGTTTGCCGTCTACGGTGCGCAACTACGCTACTTACAGAAACAGTGAGCAAACAACAGCTGAACAGTGTCCTGTAGCGTTTTACCCCATCCGGTTACGATGTTTTTAGTGAGTTTTCCATTTTCCGTCGCTCCACAGCACACGCTCGGATCGATTGCGGAAGGCGTACTGGAGAAAGCACGTGTTCATTGCTGGATCGGTGGCTGGTTTGGCGCAAGTGTTTCTAGCCTGTCCGATCGAAGTCGTCAAGGTTCGACTACAAACACTATCCTGTAAGTATGCGCGAGAAAGCTATAGCCACTTGCACGGCAGATAACGTTGCAATCAGTTCAGTGGAGCCAAACAATCGCTAATAGAGTGCTCCAAACACACGCAAACGCAGTTCTAGTGACAGAGCGTAGGCAGTGAACAATGTTTCAGCATAAAGTAACTTTTGCCATGCGGGAGACTATTCCGTTGCTAACGAAAATTGATGTTCTGCGATATGCTATAGGGGCCTATTCCTAATACATTACCTAATTGTTCTTAGCTGAAAGACTTGGCTGTCTCTTTAGAAAAAGTGAGATCACTTTCTAACAAATTGCTTGTGAAATATTAGAAGATGAAGAAATACAAAAAAAAATTATGAGATGTACATCTCCTTGAAGCTATGAAAATTTTGAACACCTCATTGTCAGTCAAAAATCCGCGTCGCATTCGCACGTTTTCGTTTAAGAATTTGTTGGCGCCGCCGCACTCATTGGCTACTAAGTGACAACCGGTCTAAGTTAGTGACGACTTTCTATTACCCGTTCTATATAACCATCGTCACCAGTTATCGGACACCCATGGGCCTGCTTGAAGGACATCTTTCGCCGCGAAGGCATGGCCGGGATCTATCGCGGTATTACGCCGATGATGTTCCGTGACGTTTTCCCGTATGGCGTGTATATGTACGTGTACGAGTATATGCTGGAAATCGAGCGACGATTGCACCGCTTGAATAACGAGCGGGCGGCGGGAGCATCGATTGGAGGCGCACTACAGGCATCACTCATTGCGACCGCCGGGGCCGTGGCCGGTATTGCTTCATGGCTATTCATCGTACCCTTCGATGTAGTAAAAACCGTTATGCAGGCGGAAACGGATCCCACCGTCCACAAGAGCATGATGCACTGTTTCCGATCTTTAATCAAGGTAAGAGTGTCAGCAACCGGTCTGATCGCGGGAATTCTACTTTTTTGTAAACTTATTTGTTCCTTGCTTGCGCTCGCAGAAACATGGCTGGCGTTCGTTGTTCCGCGGGAGCTTGGTGATCATCGCCAGAGCCGCTCCAGTCAATTCAGCTACCTTCCTGGGATACGAGTACTGCTTGGAAAAGTGCCACAAAGTGCTCGGTGAAACGTGAATAAGAAATCATCAGAATGGAGTGACTCGGAAGAAGGTTTCATTATCATACAATATATAGATTATAACATGATATTATTCTTATATAAATAAACGACAAAACAACCGTTAAACTTAAAGTCGAATCCTCGAAGCCCCTCTGGTTAATAGTTAAATGTTTCCACCCCATTCTCTCAGCACAAACTCCAAGGACAAGCTTTGTTTCGCTTTGTTTCATATAATTTTATTTCCTTATATAGTTTTTTTTGTTTGTTTTTAATAATTATATAATATTATTCTTCATTACTTTTTTAAACACTTTAGTTTTACTAACATTTTATTTGTTTTTTTCCTCTTTTTGCGTTTTCCGTTGTTGCTTTTCATTCTCCAGCCCCTTGTCCATATCAGCGGAATAAGTCCTTTCCTTCCCTCTCACTTTCCAGTTCGCACGCTTATCCTTATCTTCGATTCTTGTCTCGCGCTTGTTCTCTCTCTATTGTTATTTACTCTTACTTTTTTTCCAATCTGCACTCCGTTGGTATTACAGAAGTGTCTGCAGATTTTTCTTTACATGCAATGTATTCTTTACATGTCTCTTACGCGACACAGAAGTACGCCCCGGACCATAACTGCCTTCACACTCGGCATATTCGCACTCTGCATGTCCCTGGGGAGGATTCGTAGTATCATATACACTTCTGAGATGATTTTTAATTTGTTTGGTTTGCATTGTTCATCCCACCTTTTTCTCTCTCTTCTATCCTTCCTTCTTTCTTCCGTTCAAGTGAAGTTGCATCATTGTGGTTACTCTTTTCAGGATATCGCTTGCTTCTCTGCCTAATTTCCGTCTCACTGGATACACGGTCACTGCTTTCTTATGATCATACTTTTTACCCTCTCTATTATCCACTTTTCTTGTGTCAGCTTATTCTTGTGTTTTGTATATATTTTCTTCTTCTTCTTCGTTCTTCTCACTACTGCTCACAGACAGCAGAATCTATAACACATTCCTGTGACGGCGTTATGTACGTGTAGCTGTCGGTGTGCGTGTGTGTATGTGTGTGTGTGTGTGTGTGTGTTTCTGTGTTAATGTGTTTGCATTCTATTTGTTTCCTGTCTAACGTTGCTTTTGTTTCGCATTCCTTCGCACGTTGCCACTAGTTAGTTTTACATTAACATGTTGCATCATGGCCCTTTATGCTGTATCTGTATGTTTTTGTTTCACTACTTTTTTATCATCAGCACAGCATTCTTTACTACTAGGTAGCCCAAGGTACGCTACTAGCAGACTACATTATGGATTCTTCCAATCCTTGACCTTGATGCATGCATGCACTTGACACACACGGTGAGTTGCTTCTTTTTTCTTTCTGTGCTGCGGGAGTTGGCTTATCTGAATGATACGACGACGAAGACGACGACGACGACGGGCAGGATGACGACGCTGTGGATAAGTTACATATTCTACCATTGCATTTTGCGTGTGTTTTTGTATGTATTTTAGTCGTACGTGTGAGTGTGTGAGTGTTGATGCGTATGTATTTATTTTTAATGATGGTTTGAGTCAGGAATTCAATGATGCTTTGAGGGACGGTGATAATTTCAAGGGAAAGGTGTCCTATATTATTCGGCTTAATTTAATTTTGCAAAAGATTAAGCACTGCCTCAGCAATTCGGCACATTTCCACTCGCATCGTTTCGCAGTATATGAGCCATTCAGTTTTGCTGGATTACAAAAAGAAACTAAAATTCTAACCTGATGCCTGCCTATGCCGCTTCTTACATTTACATTGCGACTCTGTCTTACGGCTTCGCTTTCGGTATTGTATTTTACGCTTTCTATCGGTTAATGCCGGTGTTTATTCTTCTTACTTTCCCCTTTTTACAATTTTGCATATTTATCTCTTATCGTAATTTCACAACAAAGCTATAACTGCCACATTCCTTTTTTTGTTTTGTTTTATTTTAGGATTTTGTTTCGCATTTCGAAGACGATCCGACAACTCTGTAATGGCGACTAATGCTGTATGTGTGTTTGTGTGTGTGTGTGTGTCTAGCTGTATGTGCGTCGGTGCGTGTGCATGGTTCCCTACTGCACGAGCAAGTCACACTACACGATCAACAGATACTTCGCAGCAGCTTATAGACGATGCATTGGCTTCGAGGATTTGCCTTCAGGTGCATTTTTGTTTATATTTTCTTACCTAAGTTATCTGCTTCGCAGAGTTTTAGCTTTTTTCTTCATTAATTCAGGCTATACACCAGTGCAGGTGGGTGATTGCGTATGTGTGTGTGTGTGTGTCTGTGTGTGCGTATGTGTATATGATTTGCTAAATAGGGTTACGCTGAACACTCTCTACGGTTACCACTTACGCTGGCTTAATCATCATAGTGCTTCATAGCAAAACTATGCCACCCTAAACACTCCGAATTCACACAGACCCGGCAATATATGTTGTCCATAAAATGTGGCATGCGTTGTGACTGGCGTATTTGATGATAATCAATTGTTGGTACTTGTGTATAGCAGCGCGACACCGTCGATATCTTTCAACAAAAAGTGGAGTTCAATGTCATCGTAGGCAAAGGGCTTGCTGAAGATTGCTGAAGATTGACGTCTAGTAAACATTAAAACAACAAAATCATAGTAACTTTGCCACTTGCCGTCTCCGATGCACTTGGGCAAAAACGATAGACGCCCACGTGATGAAATAGAGGTCCTGCGATCAAGAGTTTCCATATTAACTACACACATACAAATTCAAAACCGTGATGCGAATATAAATGAAAATACGGTTTGGGGCAGGGGGAGGGAGCATATTTAACGTGTTTCCAAAAATTCGAATGTTCAAAACAGTCATCCTTAAAACCAAGACAGAAACGACAAGCAAATGCAAAGTATGGATTCCTCCAGATGTCCTTTCTAGTGCACTCCACGGCATGCATCACATCCAAATATTGTTTAGTCAAACATAAGGCTCGCCCCGTTCTTAGATGTGTAAAAAACAAAAAAAATATCGTTTAGTGACCAATCACAGCCTCCGAAGATAGTGGAAGGTGGCTAAGTCAGTGAAAAATCAGGCATGTGTGTTTTGAAAAGACTCCCTTTCTCTCCCAATTTTTCTCTTTAGGAGGATGAATGTACTGTACCGAGTACTCCATTTGTCATTTTCCTTTGTGTTTTTATTGATGAATCCATCCATTTTATATTCCATTGCTTCTTCGCTTGACCAAGTACAGTACTATAGTTTAATTATTAGCTGATTAATTAATCGCTGGTTGGCTAACAACATGTTAATTACTTCCTACTTGCTTGCTTCTCATGTTTAACACCTCTGCTGCTAGGCATTTCTTGCTTATTCCTTTTTTCTCTTACACACGGCGCCTATGTCAAGGCGTCATCCACACAAAGCGTAGAATGTATGCGGAGCGCGTATGAAGGTAAGAGCTTTGTAATTACCTAGGCTCACACTGTATGCTCTCTAGTTGAAGAAGGGCTTTCCCGTGGGTATGTGGAACGATGGCATACTAAGATGTTTTAAAAGAACAACAAAAACAATACATTGGATTTGACTATTATGCGGGTCGTCCGTATGCGTGTAGCTGTACGTTATTCAAATCAAAATCGTTTGCATCATAACTCCAAAACAAAGGGAGTCCCTGACGGTCGCATTATGCAATGCCTGAGCAACGGTTAAACATTTTATATCTCAACAGAGCTGTATGCTCTTGTATCCAATCTATGTTATCTACGACGGGAGACGACGCATCTGTAGACTTGGGCCAAACAACCGTTAT
>NC_064874.1:42399402-42404402 GCF_943734745.1 Anopheles darlingi
TCATCAAACAAATGCACTGCAGTTGTTCGTCATTGGTAATACCGAAAGCCTAACAAATATTGACAATATATTATCCCCATTGTCTTTCTTTCACCTCTGTGGACTGTAACCTATCAGGTCGGTATGGTCTTAGTGCGTATGACCATTGGATCGTCGTATTCACTTCTTTTAGCCTTTCATAGCCCACATGCACCTCACCATTAGACTATTCTCTACTTTGCACTATTCACTGTATTTAAAGTAAAGTATGCGCTGTTATACATTCTCTCATATGCTTCGCTATCACATGAAGTTGATCATCAATTGTAACGATCATTTCAGCTCGAGACATTTCCAGCCTGTCATAAAATCATTTTGTAGTCAAACGGCAATTTATCTGAAACGAAAAAAAGAATTAAACACATTAGTTGAAATAGTCAATTCAATTAATTGAATGATGATTTTCAACAGCAAAAATGGCTGATATCAAAATAATCAGCACACGTAAAGCTTGCAGCATCTTGCATAATTGATGCTATCTTTCTACATTGATGCCTGGTAGTTACCATGGTACCTCAACACCTTCAATAATTACATCAACTACGCGGCAGAGTGATATCGGTTATCAAGAGTTGTAGCTTGCACAAAATGTAAATTCATAAAAACTCACAAGAAGCTTTACAACGTCTTACTTTGACGTCTTTATCGTGTTTACAAACATGATTGCTGCGCTTACATTCACTACTACCCATAGAAACTGCTGCAAAAGTAAGTCGCCTACTCACTTTGCGAAGCCATAGACATACCATTTTTTTGGTTCGGTAAAATCGCAACAAATGGAGAATCACAAAGATGCAAATCAGTGTTTCGCCTGTTCAAACAAATAGTAAAGTCGCAGATAGCTGTTCCTATCAGAATGTTTCAAATCGATTAGAATTTCAACGTGTATAGAATAAAGTGTTAATAACGCTAATTACACATCACACAAGTCTTGGCTCACTCTAGCATGCTCAGCAACCAACTAGCTCATTTTAGAGTCAGAGGAATGTCGTTCACTCGGAAAGATATCATTCGAGATTTATTTTGGAACTATTTCGGCGCTAAAACAATCTCAATGTAAATCGGCATTGGCCACCTTCAATGGACTATGAATGTCTTTACTGTGACGGCCATTGCTCCAGTTGTTAAGATCTTTCAAAAATATTCTATCAAATAGCTCGTAGAATAACGATCTGTTTTTCAACAACTTTCAACCAACTAACGGTAAACAGAATAAATAAGACCTGTTGTTGGATAAACCAAGATGGATAATTAATTTTTTATTCGATCCAAACGATTTATATGTTGTAAAAAAATTGTTTTATCTGACCAGCGCCAAATCATATCAATTTTTGCCAGTTTTTGCTTGGACACACCTTGCATTAATCTTACTATTAGACCAACATATTATCTACTTTAGTCCCTCTGAAAATATCTTACTGTATCACAAATAAAATTCACGCTCCAGTAGCAGTAGTAGTACGGGCAAAAGCTAGCAGAATATCGACAAAACAACGCCCGTGAAAAGGAATGGTGAAAATATCTGAATTATTCGTATACAAATCGTGCCTTAGTCACACACTTCAGTTCCAAACATTGTTACTTAAACCTGGTACACATTCGCTATCAATTCAAGTGCTAATCTATGAAGTATAACATTTGCATGAGCATCAACATGGTGTCAATAATCAACTTTACAAACTTCGCACCAGAAACATTCATTGAGCGAATCGAACTGAACGTACGATTTAATCGATTAGATTACACTAGTATGTGTCAGAAGTTCTCATCTTATAGTGTTCCTATTGTTCGCACAGTTTATAATTGTTATGCGCCGATGTGCAATTGAGTACGTTTCGGTGATTTGAGAAAATATTACGCTATTGAAACAAGTGACGCTCGCGGAAGAATTCCAGTGTTTTCCCATACACGTGTTCTACTAGCGGGTGGGAAGAAAGATCAATAAACGATGTACATCAAATCAAACGGCCTAGCGCTCGCATCCACCTTGAAGTTGTGCTATGAACCGAACCTCCTAATTCCACTACGAATTGGTTGCGAGACGCGTCAGCACGACGACGCACGTGTATGAGCTTCTTCAAAAGATGAGAATCGTTTTCCATATACAGTGAACACTTGTAAAGTTCATGATATCTACACAACAATACAAAGCTTAGTCGCAGTCAGAATGTAGGGGGCGGGTGTCTGGGGGGCTGCTGCTTATTGAGGTTCGGCTGATCTCTCTTTAAGCCACAAGAAGTGAAAAAATAAGCAATTCTCGACACACACGATATAGCGCACCATCTAAAAATAGTTGAATGTACTTTACAAAAATATCGTCTCACGATCGGCGGCACGCTGCTAACAGCAGCTAAACACTTCTCGCCAGGCGTCCCACTCCTGTGCGCTAGGAGAGAACGCTTCCATACGTTGTGCCTGCCTTGGCAAGGTATTTAAGCAACAACGATAAACAAATTTACTTCACGACGGTTTGCCTGACTGACGCATCTGGCCAACGCAACGTGGCTGCGTGAACTGGCTCGAACTGCCGCCGCCAGTCGAGGCTCAATACTCAATTAAACCCCAGTGGAGCAAACATGCGATTGTGATGATCATTCTGGTGCTGCTGCTTCTAAAGTATTTCCCACAGAACAGAATGAAAAGGTTCGTTTAAAACAAAGCGTTCGATCATTTGGCTTGATCAATAAGAATTATTCCATTGCGTTACATTTCCAGTTTCTGGGACATTCAACAATATGTTCTTAAAAGAAAACAATGATTTAAATAGTAGCTATTTACGAAATCGGAAGGCTTCTCCAATGTTACAGCAGCACAACGAGGAAGTGCAAATCTAACCAACGCCTCCATTTCATTCCTGCCGACTGAAAACAACCCACCTACACTGAGAGCTATACCCAGCCACGGTTGCAATGTAGTGGCTGCACGCGAGCTGCACTGCCGTTTAGCAAACGGAACAGTGGGTCGCTCGTCTAGTGGCTTTTGAATACAAGCATTGTAAATAGAAAGAAAAGCGAATAGCTATCCCCCACCGCTAAACAGACCCATGTCAACTGTCGCACCGTACATTCACGTAAGTATAAGTATCTCATCTTGGCATCCGTAGTCAGACAATGTCGAGTAGGTGTGACATTTGAAGACGGATTTGAGAAACACTACCAATGTCACGTACGCGTGGATGTGGGTTACGGATGAAAGCAAAAAAAAGCTAATGAAAGCGTTGATTGCAAATCTGTTGCAACATTCTCTAGCCAATGGTAGAACAGAACACATTCTTCGCAAAAATAGATTATTACAATGCATACTCAGCTCATTTCTTGCAATTTAGCTAACATGAAACATATAATTGTGATCAGCATTGGGAAGAATGGAATAGACCGTAATATTGATCAAAGATCTCAATAAAAGGATTCGATGGGGATATTGCGAACATGAAACAATACAAGGTGTTTCCCATATATTTTCCTCGATTTGCCTAACTAGAGTACGAGTAAAAGATGGCTAATGTAAGAAACTACGCGCTTAGTTTGACCTTTCAGCATTTAATCATTAAAGTATACAAAGGAAATGTTTTATTTTCCACCAAAAAAATTAGCACAGATCCCTATGACGTCTGCCACGAAACATAGCACCTGCACGCGTTTACAACGCATCGAGAATAGCATCAATGACGACAAAAAAGAAACATACAGGTTCATGACGCCCGCGTATACAATATTGGAAGATCTCGACGGTAGGATGGATATCTCCTGTGCACGCCTGTGTATTAGTCGAATCTTTATACCATAAGCTCTTTGTCGTCTATTGCAAGCTAATCCAAGAGGTCTCTCCGCTTTGCAAATATATCTCACAATCGTACGCATAGTAAACAGCGAACACATTTTTCAATGATGCACACCTCGTAGCTGGTAAACCAATAGAACGTGCAATGGTATGTGTGTTAAAAAAAATTTAACACGAAACCCGCTATCTGTATTGGTGACAAAATGTCCCACATGACTGCTGGTGTTGTGTTCCGCCGCGCTATCTACAAGAAACGGGATTGAAGTGATAAAAAAAGAATATGCAAACAAACCAACCATCATCGTATACACACATTCACGAGGCCACTTTTCGCTGTTTAATGGTTATATAATTGGAGGGAAGCATAAAAGCGGCTTAAAAATAGTACACATTCTAACAATGCCTCATCGGAGCAAAAGAAAAGGGATATTAGAAGTTCTTCATCGAAGGTGCTGATAATGCTTGGTGTTTTATCAAGACAAAATATGCACAAAAAATGGCACGCTTCATTTACTTCAGAAAACAAGCATACCTGACGTGACCTTTGTGTGGTCACCCATGGCATTGACGGAAAGAACAAGCAGATGAAACAACACCTTGGTTACAGTAAGCACATCATGCGGTCTAGTACTGGGGAGGATGTTGAGGAAAATGAGAAAAATCAATTGAATCAGAATAACCAAGCAACGGCTGGCTAGGGGTATGCGATCACTTTGTAGTAACTTTTGGCCCATAAACTCTCTGTCCAAGCGAATAGTGTCGCGTGGATAGAGAAGAATAGCGATCTTCACAAATCGAAGTAGTTTGGAGAGCAGATAGCGAGGGTATATTGAAAACTGAAAATGAGAGATGTGGGGACAAGATGAGAAGATGCATGGCACTAGGCGCCGATTGTTAAATCATCGTAGTGGCGTGAACGGATGAACGTTGCTGTTGCACGAGTCCTGCACCATAGGAAGTAACGTGCCCGCCTACCACACTAACCTACTGCTGGTCAATCTGCTACTACGAAATGCATGAGTGTGTGGTGATTCGAACTCAACCAGACATACTACACACTTCGCTCCGTATGAGATGCTGCTGCTTTTGTGTGCAAGCGCTGTGTGTGTTTGGTGATTCTTCTTCATCGTTATGATCATAGTCAGCGGTACGAGCGCCTGCATCGAATGTTGGTTTATCCA
>NC_064874.1:42406902-42414402 GCF_943734745.1 Anopheles darlingi
TTGAAGCTCCACCTAACCACCTCTTCTTGCTCCATCATTCGCCGTACTCAGTTCTACTGCGTGAGTGACTCGTCGCCGCCACCCACGAGATACCTTCGTCCAGGTGTGCGTGTCCTTGCTATGTGTGTGGCGTACCGGATGACGCGCACAGCCCGAATCGATATGAAGGCATTTCTCGCGAGCAACTTCCTCCCATCGATCGCAATCGCAACCCCGTACACCATGCCATCCCAGTCCACCTACCGGCGCTAGCAACAACAGAATCAGAATTTATCATCGAGCATCATTTCGGAAACTCATCGTTGATTGGCACTTTGCAATAATCTGCAAACCGGTTACAGTTACGGCTCCCGATCGAACCTACGAATAGCCTACGCAACACTTTTCCGATCTACGCACACCAGTGTGCCCGCACGCACACTCTACGCACACTGTTACACAACACGCACATTTTCACACACACATGTGAACACAATTTTGCTTTACTTTTTCTTCTCCTAAACCGTTTGTTCTTCCTTCCGCTTGATTATTGGATTCCAAATCGGTTGCAATTGCTAGGATGAAATTGGCCTCGATGATACCGCCCTCCTCCATCAACCGACTAGACGACGGACCTCGTCCTACCGTGAAGCTTCACATTTCCGGCCAAGGCGCATTTCTTTTCTTCGCGCACACACTTCCGCCCAAAAGGCAGGGCATAAGGAACGCGCTGCGACCACAGCCTACCACCTGCACCTTTTATTATTACGACCAAATCGCCATTCCGCACGATTCCGATACCAGTTGTTCGACCGATTCAAAGCCTGATTCATTAAATCCAGAGCTAGCCCCGCACAATGATTTCATTTTTTCTTCGATCCATCTTGCGATGCATTCCACTCACTCATACCCACGCAGTCTACCCCGCACCTCTCCACCCGCTGTCTTCCCTTCCTCTTCTACTTCGCTTTTCCAACTACTTCGATTCGGACTTACGCGAGACTATGCAAATTCCACTTTTCATTTGCTTTACGCAAACCGAAAAGCGACGACCACACCACGTTCGGATAAATGGCGATTAGTTACCGTTGGAATCTACGAAACGAACGAAATCGAGCTGGCGAGCTTCACTTCGATTGCTGCCGTCCTTTTTCACACTTTTTTCTACCCCTTTTTCTTCCTACTCCGCAGGCCGCCTCGTCTCACTAACACAACGTCATAAACTTTGACAGCTTCTTGTCCTCCCCCATATAGCCAGCTCACCGGGAGAAAAATGAGAAGATTCCGTCACCCATTTAGCCATCTCATTATGGCAAAAATGAAACGAAACAACCACTGTGCACAAAATTCCAGAATTCATGGCTACTTATGGCAAATACTATCGTCTACTAGGAAACCATTCGAAATCTAAAAAAGCAATCGATGATCATCAATTTTATGTTGAACCGCCAATCTTTTTTGGACTCTTTTTGTACACCAGATAGTTATTACCGGAGCCCAAACGCTAGAAGAAACCGCGAATAATCTTACGCTTCTACTTTTTTAGGTTTGTTCACGAGATATCTTTAACTGATTCCTCACAGCCGTTCATTTAAGACTGCATGAGTAAGTAGTTAACCTCCATAGCTTACTAATTTATGCGTGGAACCATTTTTTACAAAAGACAGGAACAGGAGGATAGGTTCCTTTTAGATACTTTAAGAGTCTTTACTTTTAGAGACTTTTACGTTTTTTTTATTGCAGTTCCTCCAACAAATAACTCACAACATGGACGTTGATGCTATTTCCCAACACTCGGTACCGCTGCTTGTCGGTCACAGTTTCAGGGAAATTGAAATTTTTAGGAAAGCTCATGAGTTTTGCCACCTCCTGTGGGGTAAAATACCGAACGAGCAAAGATCGCAGCAGAGCCAGCTTTTCTGGTTCGTCCGCCGCGATAGATGCGCTATGATAAACTTTGTCAAACTCTTCCTTCGAGTGGGGTGTGAAAACTGATCCGGTACCTTCCGCATAGTGCGTGTACGCCTTGGTGAAGCACATCGAGTTATTCGACTCGGGCGTGCAGACATCCATTATAGGCAAATGTTTTCTTAATGCGGCCTCTTTCAGCAAGTATTTTTCGCCATTCTCGCTGGGATCGACTATATCGCCAATCGTCAAAAGCGGAACTGTTCCGCCGTCGTTGCTAGGATGTGTTACGATGATTCCATCGGCTTTTCGCTTGAAACCTTTGCCTTTCCGCTTTGCTAGACAATAGTATCGATGGCGAGTGTTCGGTATTCCGAACTGATGTGGAGAGAGCACATACTCCTGATATTCGAAACCGGCCTCTTTTAGACGCGCTTTGTAAAGGGCACAGGCTTGCGATCCTTCGAATCCTTTCACATTTTCCATCAGTATAAACTCTACGGTCGGGATTTCGTGCAAGAGTTCGCAAATATGCAGAAACGGATCAGAGCGGCGATCGTGGATATCGTTGAACTTTCCATTACGTGTAAACGGTTGGCACGGGGGCGACATGAGAACCGTATCGATGGCCAGTTTGGAAATGGTTTTCGCCGTAAGACTCAATATGTTGCCGTTGCGAGCTGCTTTTTCTCCAAAATTGTGCGTGTACACCGAGTTGGCGATTGGATTCACATCGATAGCGGAAACGATCTCGAACGCTCTGCCGGTTCCTGTATAGAAAAGCTATAGATAATTTGCGTCATGTTTCGCTATTCGTCGTATCCTTACGCTCGAGGGCCATCCGCATGCCTCCGATTCCGCTAAAAAGTTCTAAAACGCGGAGCGTTTTCACTGGATCCGAGTTCTCCGAGTTTTCCATTTTTCCCCAGCACCGCGTGCACAAAAAATGTCCAAAATAAAACAAAACAAAACAACAATCGTAAAACGCAAAACCGCGAATTTTCTTACCGAGAAAAAAAAACACCAACCACTCGGAGGTGGTTAATTAATACGGAAAATATAAAAAAGTTACTATGAAAACCCGGAATCGGAAAATATTTTTCAATAAAAAAATTTTCAATCAAAAAATTTTCAATAAAAAACAAAGTACGAAACAAAAAATGGACTACATCCCTGTGCAGTTGTTTTGGGTTTGAGGTTAGAAACCCGACTACGTTGTAAAAAAAGGGAAAAGTTTAACATTTTTCGTGAATTTCGTGATAAAGGAAGAGGAGATAAGAACAAATTAGAGTCATTTGCATCTTCCGCCGTCGTTCCCGTTGGAAAAGTAAAGCCGGAAAGTGCAAGAGTCTTGGAAAACCGCTACCAACCGGAGCGCAAACAGATTCCCAAAAGACGAGACTGAAACCACGAAAAAGGATTCTTAATTCTTTTACAAAGCTGCGGGAAATCAACCCACAATCAACACTAGAGAGCACAGAAATCTGCGGTTGAGATCCGGGTGTCTCGGAGGGAAACCATCGGAAACCGGTAAGATCAAGTTTCGTGATTCTGCAAGGACCTTTTTAACGATCCAATTCTCCTTCCAGTCATCATCCCGGCTTGTTCGCCTGCAATTTAGATTACGGATAGCCTTTTTAGTTAACAAAGGAATATTAGCGAACAATAATTCCAATTTTAAGTTGAAGGTCGCCAGCGGAATACCATGAGTAAACCGATGGAGAAAAAGGAGGTCTTGCAGGCCATCGTCATTGCCGACTCGTACAATGAAAACTTGCAGCCCTTCACTGGCACGGCACCACTGGTAAGTCGCTACGCAATTTACTAAACCGAGAATCCGGGAATAACCAGCCAACCTCCATTTCTATCTTTCCCCCAACGAAAGGCACTGCTGCCGATAGTGAATGTGCCGCTGGTCGACTACACGCTCGAAACACTGTGCCGAAATGGCGTGGAAGAGGTTATCATATTCTGTAGCAACCATATCGGCGAGGTGAAGCAGTACATTCAGAAACGGCAAGCGGAAAGATGCAGTTGGTCCGTCGGCATGTCGGTTACGATCATCAGCTCAACGTCGTGCCGTTGCCTGGGCGAAGCGCTGCGCGATCTAGACGCTCGGCACATCATTCGCGGTAACGTGATTCTAATGGGCATCGATAGCATTACGAACGCGAACCTGACCGGGTTGTTGGAGGAGCACAAGCGGCTATTGAAGGTGGACACTGGCGCAGTGATGACGATTATGCTCAAGGAAGGCGTACCTGGTATGCGCACCGGCAATGAAGTAATGATCGCCATGGAACCATCAACACGCCGCCTACTTTACCATCAGCGGTTGGCACCGCTGCAGCCGAAGGGTAGCTTCGAGTTGCCTCTGGAGCTGTTTCTCATCAATCGCGACGTTACGGTGTGCCATGGATTGCTCGACCCTCAGATTGCTGTATGCAGTCATATGGCGTTGCCCCTTTTTGCAGATAATTTTGACTTTCTTTCACGCGATGACTTTGTTCGCGGCGTTCTGATCAACGAAGAGATCCTCAATAGCCGCATCTACGTGAGCAAACTGGCACGGGAAGAGTATGCGATGCGCGTAAACAATTGGCAAAGCTATCAGATGGTAAGCCTGGACGTTATTAATCGCTGGGTGTACCCGCTGGTTCCCGATATGGGTATTAGCCAGTTTCTTCAATATTACAAGTGCTATCGCAACAACATCTATCGTCATGGTGACGTGCGGTTGGCACGATCAAGCGAACTGGCCGGAGATCTGGCAATCGATAGGCACAGCTCGATCGACGAAAATACCTACCTTTATCAGTCGACAGTCGGCCAGAATTGCACCATCGGTAAGGGCTGCCGTATAAACAACAGCTTTTTGTTTGAAGGGGCCACGATCGGCGATGGGTGCATATTGGATCACTGTATCATTGGAAGATCGGTAGCGGTTGGCTCGAACTGCCAAATTCGTGATGGAGCAGTGCTCGGAGAAGGAGTTGCGATCCCGAGTGGCATGACAATCGTCAAAACGCTTGTACAGGCTGTTCCACCCGATAGCGAGTGGGCCGGTGCATCCAAAAAGCTGGCCGATCGGGCATACACGGTACCGGAGGAGCAATGTGAGGACGAGTACAACTCTGACGATGATGATGAGGTGAAACTTCTAAATCAACCGGTCTTCCTTACGGAGCTACAGAGAGCCTATTCGCCATCGATCTACCAGCCATCGGACGATGAGTCCGAGTCGGGTGAAGCGTCTCCGATACAGGAGGATGAAAATATTTTCCTCTCCGAAGTGGTAGAATCGCTCAAGCGAGGATTCGGCGAGCAAACCAATGCCGAGTATTTAATACTGGAAATTAACTCGTCCCGTTATGCGTACAACATGGCTCTGAGCGAAGTGAACTTTTATGTGGTGAAAGCCATTCTGCAGATTTTACTTTTGCAGGAGGGCGTCGAATTGAACACGGTCGGCACGTTGCGCAAGATATTGGCCTACTTCGGTGTCGTGTTCAAGAACTACATCCGGGATAAGGACGCTATGCTGGACTGCCTGAAGGCGTTCGAGGAGATGAGCCAGTCGCACGATATGATTCGACAAAAGATCGCCCAGCTGATCCACTACCTGTATGAGAACGATTTGGTGCGTGAGGAAATTATCATCGAGTGGTACGATGGATTGGAGGATGAATCGCTGCAGAAGGCGCTGTGCAAGTTGGTGGAATGGTTAAACGATTCTAGCGACGAGGAGGAGGATGAAGACGACAGCGAATGAAGGACCCGTTATTCATATTGTTGGATTGGATTGAACGCTACTTAATAAAATGGCTCTAGGTGAGTTATCCTGCACACTTGAGTTGGATAAATTGATCGAACCGATTAAAGTATGCTCTCATAAAAAAATATTCGCCGAGGACAAGAAACCGCGGAAGGTTGCCAATCGATTTAAATCCGTTCGGGGGAACACGGGTTGCTGTCTTGAAAAGATATCTATTCATCTAATTTTCTTGCATTCTGTCGCCGAACCTAAAAACAAAAAGCACAAAATTGGCTACAACCCTGGAAAGATTGTTGTTTTGGTTTTGAGGTTAGAAATTTTGTGGAGTTCAGAAATGATGTAAAAAGTGGGAAATTTTTAAATTTTCTTGAACATTTCATCATTTTATCACTTTCGTCGTTTTTCTCGTTGGAAAGGCCTCCCGACCGTACAAACCGTGGAAAACTGCAACCAGAAAAAGTCGAGACTGAAACTACGACGCCTGCTTGGACCAAAAAATCATGTCCAATTCACATCTGTTTCTGAAATCCGGATTCCCGCGGGCGCCGCTACAGAATGGAATCGGCCGCTACGTTTGCCAGTTGCAGCGAATCACGCTGAAGTACTGCAAAACCTCCGGTTCCAGCAAGGGTATGCGGGAGTTCCTCGAGCACGAGCTCGTGGATTTCAGCCGGGCCAATCCGGGTGTTGTGGTGTATGTTAAACCCCGGCGCCATCGCACGGCTGTAATGTCGGCGGAATTTTTGAACGGCGAGCGTAAATGGATCAATTGCCGCAACAATAGCCGTGAGGAAATCTCCAAGTGGGTGCAAGTTCTGAAGCAATCGAACGGTCAGGCGGAAGAGCTACGCTTACGTAAACACTGGCATACGGACACACCGAGCATTCAGGGCGCCTGGACCCCCTTCACCCATCGTCATCCATCGGCTAACGTAACGGCGTTTCCGTCCAAAGAACTATCGCAAACGAAAGTGGCCGAACCTAGCGCCACGGAGAAACTCCTAGAATTGTATCAAGCACATCGGGAACAATCGGTACCCAAGAAGGATCCCGCATAAGAGGGAACGGCTTAGCTATTATCGAGACGTTACGAGTGGAGTGTGTAGAAATATAGAATTAAAGCCCTAATTATGCTTTCCGTTTCACCTTCCATCATGATGAACAAACTTAATACAAATTCCACAAGGACACCGAAGACCTCAATTCCACGAGAAACGAAAGAGCAGAGACGAAAAACGCTTGGCGCGCTCGGGCAAAATGTGGAAACGCTTCCAGTATCCTGGGCAAGCGTTTCCGTTCGTCTGAACTGTCAAACGGGCGCGATCAGCAGGATTTTGTGAATTTCTTATGGGATCGTGATCATTATTAATGTTTTTTTGAGGATTCCGAGTCAGGCACCGCGGGAGATTAGTGCGGTGTGTAAATGTGTTAACAATGTCCAACAGTTTCCGCACAACCAACGTAGAAGAAGTCCTGCCGAACGATGAGATGCTTGGCCGAAGAAACTGTTGTTGGAGGGAGCTTATAAAGGTGCGCAGAGTGTTACCGTGCAAGTGTCCCGGGTCGGATTCATTGCTAATCCGAATGTTCGTTTTACTCCCGTACAGAAGTATGAAAGTGTCGTCGAGGATCCCGAGCAAGCGATGGATATTGATACGGTGATGAAGGTGCTCGATCAGGACATGGACTCGAAGGAGAGCTCTGTTAGTGACGTCGAGGAGGCTTCGTCGCAGTGCGACAGTGCAGAGGAGAATATGGAAGACATAACCGAACAGCTGAAAGTGGCCATTCCCTCGCGCAAGCGAGCATGGGAGGTGAATGGGTTGAAGGAAATACTG
>NC_064874.1:42416902-42514402 GCF_943734745.1 Anopheles darlingi
AAACAACGATGGCCTTTAATCGATCCAATCAATCCTTGCATTGCATCCCAGCTGATTCGCACTACTTACCCGAGATCCAACAGTTTCGCCATCTTCGGATGCCTGCAATCTAGATTCTTGAACGCACCTTCGAAAGCATTCCTCAACAGCACATACCGCTCGATGTTTTCCTGCACGACCGGTATTTGAAACTTTTTGGCGCGAAGAAATTTGAGGAAAAAATTGGCATCTGTACATACGAGATAAAGTGAATGATAAGAAGGGAAGTCCTGATGGAATTGTCACCTATGAAAACCATCATTACCCATCCGTATTTTACTGATTCGCGGATTTTTCTCGGCCCACTCGCGCAGCATCTGTAGTGCATGGTCGCGGGTGGCTTGAGTTTCTCGCAACTCCTCGTGTGCGATAAGGCGCAGCTCGTCGGATAAGGTGAAGCGATAGTCGTCCGCTTTCGTCGTGGCTTTAGTGTACTTCATTGTTGCTCTTTTTCTGCAAAGATATGATCGGAAATGAATGCTTCACATATTTGATACAACCACTTAGAAACAATGTAAACTTTACTATAAGCATCACAGTAGCCTGTGGGTCGGTGGTTCGATATTTTCACAAAAGACTTTCACCGGCCGACATCTGATATCACGTAACGCTAGTACGAGCCAGTCAAAGCTGTGTGGCTAACCAAGAAACTCTCAAAAACTACCACGAATCTAATCTCGTTCATTACGAAATCGAACCATTCTCCTATGCGAATGTGGTGTCCAGCAATCGAACGAAAAGAAGGCCAAACTTATTTAAAACCGAACGCGACACAAACCCAAAACAACTAATGGAGCGCGATGACGAGTGAAGCGACGGACCAACGAAAACGTAAAGGTAAAACATGTGGTAAACTAACGTAAGAATTCAGTAGGTAAGTTAGTTATTGTAAATGATAGTTATGGTACTTTAGAATGCAATTGTATGAGATAACTGATGAGATTGTATGAGATAGATTTTAAAAACTAATCCATCCTCGTAAGGTGAACAAGACAAAATAAGGTTGAATGTTCAAACGTCTCTTTCATGCAGCGATCTTCGGCCACAAAACTTCTTCCGGAAGTCTAGTCATACCCTGGGGGGTTTTTCGATTTATTTTAACACATCACTAAATAAACCTCAAGAATGATAATTTTGGCTCATACATATTCCTCGAAATGAGGAACAACCGAATTCCGGGCGACTGCTCTATTGAGTTCCAGCCAGTTCAAGGTTCAAATCCAAAAGCCGCTTTATTTCGAAGCTGAAGTGATACATTCGTCTGAATGAAAAAACAAAACTGGTTTCGTGGTGCATGGGTTGCCCAGTTCAGGGAAACAAGTGTCCTCTTTTACATGCTTCTGCTTCAGACAAGGTGATCCGTCTGGGTTTTTGATAACGATAACGATAACGTGAACCATAACTTCCTTCTCACTGAATCCGTAGGGGTATCCTTGGAACATTGAGCGTCATGATGTCTAGCACATGCGCGCGTGCTTCACGATGGATGTAGGTCATTATTCTCAACATGCGACAGGACGATGTGGCCTGATCGACCGTGACTGGTGTTGGCGGAGTCCATGACTAAGTGACTTCGAAGCGCCATTTCTGCCATTACGCAATCTCCATCACACGTGCCAAATCCGATGGCATGGTTTACTTCAATTGATTTCTTGAGATAAACAAACTTTGCCTCCTGTCGTTGCCATCATTGCTGCTCTGCATGGTTGCTGGTGTGGTTGCTACAGTCAGTGGCTGCAAGCCCTTGCTTGCCCCCTATTACAACATGGATCATACATAAGAACTCTTCTACCGAACTGCATCGAGCACCGCAAATGACCACAGCGACCGGAACGATTGTCCTAACAAGTGTGTTGCTTCATGCGCGAATCGCACACCATTCGTTCCCGTCCCATCGTGAAGGAGCAAACAAAAGACTTCAATGCCCCCCGCATCGTCGCTTGTGGTGAGGTGAGTTCAGTTTACCCTTTGCACATAAGGTACCATATTCTGTTAACGGAATGCACGGCAAAAGCGTCTTATGAAACATGTCGCATTACTAATTTTATACACTATTCCTTTTTTCTACAGATTCTGACATGAATGAATGGATGGTGCCGGTTAGTTAGTGACCGTTATTGTATCCCTAGGTAAGGCACAGCATGAGGAAACAAGTTGTATTTGCTCTAGTTATATCATGGTTCCCGTTTCGTATTCTACAATAGTAAATTTCTTTTTTTTTGTTGCTGATATGTTTTGTAACGGTTCACTGTGAGGGCCCACAAAATAAAACAGGTCAACGAATTGGTTTGAAGGTCAAACCAAACCCCTGCAATGCTTCAGATAGCGAAAACGAATACATATCTCGCAGATACTGGTTTAACCAGTGGTTTGCAATCCATCATTTCTCGTTTCTGAGAGCTCACGGAAAGGCATCATGCAATGGAGATGACGGTGTGGTCCAGTACACCTACCCTACCGATGCAAAAACACCCCGGTCATCTGCCTTAACCGTTAACTGGCAATCCCCCGGTACTCCCTGGTGGTGACCTAAAGTCGCCGCCGGTCGCCGGTCATCACTATCCTTATTTAAGTGGCATTGCTCAACCACCTGCATCGTGCTGCATCGTGCTGCATTGTGTCTGTCCCTTTTCTGCTACTTCTTTACCGCACAAGGACACACGGACGGGTGTGCAGCAGGGGCAGTGTGTGGATCGATTAAGTAAAGTACGTCCCCAACCGAGGGAGGACCGCCCCGCATGTGCTCTCCAGCAGAGGAAGGGCCGCATACGCTCAAGGTTAGCCTTGCCCACTGCTGTAGGAACTGCAGTCTCTGGTGCAAGCCTCCTGGTCAAAGGGCAAACCGCGTGTCTTGCTCGATAGTGTACAGCGGCCTTATTGCTCTTGCGATGGCTTCGACCATTTCTCATCTGATCGATGGACTAGAATTACCGGTGGTAATTCAACGGTCGCGCGGTGATAGACAAGCTGTAATCATCATTCAAGCGAGGCCGGGCGTGTGCTATGGGTAGATGTGTGTTCCGGGGAGATCAGCCATAGAGAGAGGTTCGATTAAACCGGTTTTTTCCAATGGCGGTATCGTGCCAAGTTCCTAATCTATCAGCAAGGCGGCCACCCCACCTGCCATAACCATGCATGCTAAACAAAAAAGGGTTTTGATTAAAGGGTTGCAACCGTTTTTGCATTACTAGAATCGAGCAATTTTCAACGGAAGAAAGGAAGGTTTTTCTTTGTATGTTTTTTACTTGACTTCCCCTAATCTACAGTAACATTAGTCGATACGCCAAGCGTCTATGATGTACGATCATCCGCGACAGGGACGTGGACGGGTTTTAGCAATAAAAGTTTATATACGCCCTGTGGAGCAAGGTTCAAGATCGCTATCCGGCAGCGGTGGACTCATCCTCCTCTAGCGACTCTATTGATCGCTTACCTTCCTTGAACCACGTCGTCACGCCGAGATGAGGGGGGGTCTGTATTTGTCGTCTCACTGTTGCGGGTTTAGAACAAACACCAAACGTTCTTTACGATCTCCAGCACAGGCATTCAGTGAACACGCACACGGAAATCAACACACAACTCGGCCCTTTTGGTGCCGGCTTAAGAATTAACAATATTTGCACGATCGCACCAGGCACTAGGATATACTCGGCTTGGCTAGAGTGAAACACTACGAAAGCACGCCCGTTGGCTGTTACAAGGTGACTACTGCCGCATGTGCCAGCCAGACCACGAGTGACCTGATGTGGCGGCGTGGACCGACCGAGAACTGCCGGCTCTTGTTTCGAGACGCAAATAAGTCCCACCGCTACGCTGCGGTGGTCTAGGAGTGTGATCGTCCCCACTCTTCCGTCTACGATCTTCGCAACCAACGCGAATCTCTCTCTCTGGCGAAACAGTCCGCGTCGCGACGATTGTTGTACAAATACACCGAGCCGGCAGATCTCAAAACAAGGGACTGAACCGGCCAGCCATGCTGCCACTTTTCTTTTTTTTTGCGGGTGGTGGAGGGCGAAAAATGCAATGTTGTGGTTTCATTTCCATTCGCCATCCTTGAACCATGGAAGAGGGGTTTCCCTTGGTTCTGGCGACGCGATTGTTGGCCCCGTGGATAGGATAACTATGATACGCAGTGTTTGTGGGTGAACAAACATATGCTCGCTAGTTACTTTTGTTGCACAATAACATTCTGCGGTCAGCAACAAAATCACATTCTGGGTGAGTTTTCCCCATGACTTAACAGGCATTGCGGGGAAAGTTGCTGAGAGTGTAACCGCTGAGGTAGCAATGTGGCTAAAAACCGTTGGTTAACGTTCTCCAGTGTAAGAGGAACGGTTCACGGTTAGCGATACCCGTAAACATGCAATGATGAAAAGGAGTTTATATTTTTAGGAATTTGGATTAAAAAGTAAAATGATTAACAGTCATTTTGACTGGTCATTTGGTTCAATGTATAATAAATTTTACTTTGCCTTTTTAAGACAAACATCAATCGTCATCATGAACAACAATTATGAGATAAAGCCAATGAGAGTTTATCCAGCCGATCTAGCGATCGCTTCAAGGATCAACACTGTAGATCGTTTACTACTGATCCAACCATTTAAGGTTGCTTTATGGTACATTTTAGCAGGAACTGTACTACAACTGGGCTACCTTTAAGCATATGTTCGATTCGTGGGGAATCGAATTTGATATCGTCGTAAAAATATTGTGATTTTGGAGATGTACTCATTATTTACCTGAAAAAATAAAATCTTTATGTTGCTAAAAAACGGCCACCTTGGCCAGAGCCCGTAGGCTTGCCGGAAACCGGGCCTTGAATGTTGATTCCACGTTATATCGGGGTACTTCCTCCTTGGCCGCAGATGGACTCTTCTTTAAGTACTCAATTACCTTAAGTTACATTCTGCGTTCCAGCTGTTTTGTTTTTTCAGTAAAATTTGCCGGTTTTTAAGGTAATTCGTGGTAAATCTAGTTGGCCCTGCAAGAGCAAGCTCCAAAACATGCTCTCCAGAATGTGCTCTCCAGCCGGCCACACACACGCAATATTATTGGTCAATATTACAGGCTACTTTGATATATTTAGCATATTTTCAGAAGATTGGAAAACACTTTGCAGAACCTGAATACTTTAAATAAATCCAACTAACCCAGAATATTGACCAATAATATTGGCAGTCTGGCAACCCGGTACCTCAACCCGTGATTTGACAGGATGGCGTGATCAAAACAAAACCACAAAAAGGACAAAAACCAAAAGTAGGAATTTAAATCAATTTTAATCCTTTCAATCCTCCGGCCAAAAGAGTCCGTGCGCTCGTATATCCTGGATAAAATGGATGAGTGGAAGTTGCTCTATCAATTGCTGCTGTATCTCACGATGATCGTGGGCTTTGTGCAACCTGACTGTGGATGCAATAAGCTTAAGCGACAACCAGAAGGTAGCGAACTGCCACAAGAACAGATCATTTTTCCCGACGAAAATGGAAAAGCGGGAAAGATACTCGACCTAGTGGAACATTCCAAACGGTATGAACACATGAGCCTGATTCCGGCTGGAGAATATCTGATCGGTACCGACCAGCCCATCTTTCCCGCCGATAAAGAATCGCCGGCGCGCCCCGTGACGGTGGCCGCTTTTTTCTTGGACCAGTACGAGGTATCGAACAAGCAGTTCAAGGAATTCGTAGACCAAACCGGATACATCACGGAAGCCGAAAAATTCGGCGATAGTTTCGTTTTTCAGCGATTCCTTCCCGCGGAGGTACGCAAACAGTACGAAGATTTTCGCGTTGCGGCAGCTCCGTGGTGGTATAAGGTGCAGGGTGCCAGCTGGCGGTATCCCGAGGCAGACAAAGAGCGCAGTGTGGAGCAGGACCGGTTAGACCATCCGGTCGTACACGTGTCGTGGAATGATGCGGTAGCCTATTGCCATTGGAAGGGGAAACGTTTGCCAACGGAAGCGGAATGGGAGGTTGCGTGTCGAGGTGGCCGCAAACAGAAACTGTTTCCCTGGGGCAATAAGCTGTTACCGAAGGATCAGCACCAGATGAACATCTGGCAGGGCGCCTTTCCGGACAGCGACCTGGCGGAGGATGGCTGTGATGGGACTTGTCCGGTAGGAAAGTTCCGACAAAATCCCTACGATCTGTATAACATCGTCGGCAATGTGTGGGAGTGGACGGCCGATTTGTGGGATGCGACCGAGGGTAAACCAACTGCAGAGAGGAAACCGGGAGCAGATCCACCGAATCGAGTGAAAAAGGGTGGATCTTATCTGTGCCACGAATCCTACTGTTACCGATACCGATGCGCTGCCCGTTCGCAAAACACCGAAGACAGTTCGGCCGGTAATCTTGGTTTCCGGTGTGCCGCCGATGTGGACTGATACGCTAAACCATCAGGGGTGCAAACAATCTCGAATTTACCTTATAATTTATGCCTGCAAGTATTCTGCATTTAAATAAAAAAAGTGTGCATAAAAAAGCGTTAAATTTGCCTCTTGCACAAAAATGTCACGAAAACAGAAGGGCAAACTGGCAACACTGTAGGTTTGACGACCGTGAAAACGTGCTTGAACAGCTGGGGCATTGAAAGGAAAATTGGTTTCGATAAAAATGCAAATAAAACAGGAAAAACTCAGCTTCTCGGATGTCGGTAAGTGGATGTCTATTCAGGCTATGAAAAATAGAGCAATGCAAGGACAGCCTATCCAACAACAGATGATACCGACGAGGAATCGGATGGACAAACGACATCGAACAGCAGGCAGGTGCTAGGGGATTTAAGAGGACTAATCAAACAGGAGAAGAGAACGTCTTCCGAAGATGGTAAAGCCGGCAATATTAAGCTTTCTAAAACAAACCGCAAACTAACCAAGTAGGGGTTTCTTTTTGTAGATAGTGATTCTTCTCAACCACCCATTCCAAAGGAGGTAGCAGCCAAGGTGAAGAGTGAACCACCAGGTAAGCACTCGGACCAAAGTGGTGGCTACTTTGGTATCAAGACTAACGAAATCACATTTCCATAGAAAGGGACACTGTGCCATCCAACCGTTCCAGCATTGGTGCGGTCGCTGTGAAAATTGAACCTACCGAAAAAGGTCGCCGAGGCCATGATGCGGTTGAAGAACCGCTTGCTGGAGACGAGCATCCCTCAACTCTTGTCGAAAGCATTGGCTTTCCGTCCAAGCTCCAGGCCAAGCTGGTGGACTATTTACAACGCTTTCCCAACGTACGGACAACAATGCCAGCTAGCAAGAAAGGAACTGCCGTCGACCTCGATCTAAGCAATCCGGACGAAGAAGCCTGGATCGTCCAATGTCCGGCCACTATCAATCCGCAGGTTGTGTTGCTGAATCGGAAACTAAACCTTTCGGCATCGCAGGCAACCGTGAAGAAGTGTCCCATTCCCCTCGAAACCACGGTGCGCCGAAACACGACACAGCAGGTGATCAGTGTGCTTTCCGAGTCCCAGATGAAATCTTTCGTTCCAGCCGGGTTCATCCGCATCACCGAACCTCTGCCGGAGGTGAGCCACTCGGAACAGCTAGACAAAGAGCAGAAGTTCTGTGAGGTGCGTGTACCTTTTCCGGATGATATTCGCGAGCGGCATCCGTTGCTGGGTTACGATTTTCAAACTCTGCTAGCGATACCGGACCGTGTGCAAAAGCGTCTGTCGATCGCTCGTCAGAAAGCGGACTTATTTTACACTTCGCCCCAGCTGGCTCGATTAGAAAAGACAAATCATAGTAGTAGCACCAGCACCGTTACGACCAGCAGCGAACCCCACACTGCGCCGGCAGTGAGGACGAAGAAGCGAAAAGCTGCTCAGGAAAATGAAGCCACTGCGTTACCGACTGAAGCGATGCGGATGGCAGTGGAAGAAATTGTCGTAAAAGAAGAACCTATGACACCGACGAAGAAGAAAGTGAAAAAGGAGACAAAACAAGCAGCTACGATCACAGCAGACAACGGTCGTTCGGAGGTTGTGAAGAAAGAAGTTACCGAGGCAACCGAGGATGATATATCGTGGCTGTTGAACATTTAACCAACGTTTGTTGTCCCCGTAATGCTTACTAGTGTCACATTGAACACGTGAAGGAGCTTACTATGATTATTCAACAGAAATACATTTGTTGGCGGTATCGGCGTATGCTCGATACTGTGGATGATAAAGGTGGTTCTGTCTAACTCTCTCCTCTCGGTTTTGATTCGTTGAACTGCCTACTGGCACAAACTGCCCCCCGTTCGATAGTCTAGTCTCGTTGTTTAACTCGTTCCATTTGGAATGATATTCTTTAAATGATACGTTTCCTTTGTGCTTGCATGTAATTCGTTAGTGCACACACTCTACTCTCGCGCCTACCATACCCTCATACCATCTACCCACTCACCCAGTATTTTGATCTATTCTCTTGTTCCACTGTACAGCCGCATGATGCCACATGGTCCAGGGCGGGCACCGTAAGGACCACCATTATGATCACGCGAATCGTGCCCTCGCAAACCGGAAAATACCATAAGCGGCTAGTCCGAGCATTCCGTACTTCACGGAGTACTTGAGCACGCGGTGGCCAAGGCTGGCCGGAGGGATGTGTGCGATCGCGTGGATACTTTCCGCGCTTACCTTTCCCCAGTGTTTGGCAATACCGGCGGCATGTCCGATGCCAACGACGGCCACCACCCGCACTGGCTCCAGTGTTCCATCGGCATGCTGGATCGGCATTGCGGCCATCTGTAGCGAGTGGCAAAGGTAGAGATCACGCTCCTCGATGAATACGCGCCCGAACGCCGGGAACTCTTCCGCCATTTCGAGCATGATCTCCTCGAGTAGATCCTTTTTCTTGCACTGCTCCACCTCCTCCGGTGTGATGTCATCCATGAACAGCAGCTTCGGGATCAGCTTGAGCGTCTGCCACACCGACAGTCCTCGCAGCGCACGCTGCAGTGTTACCTTGATCTGCCGGTCGCCAAGCTGAATGATGCAGTTCGGAATGCGTTGCGCTTCCCGGACGGCACACCGGAACTCACCACCCGGTGCCATGCCGAGTTTTTTCGTAAACTTTGCGTTCATGCTCAGCAACAGAATGTAGAACAACCCATTGATCGATCCGTTCGTCTGGATGATGGTGCGCATTTTGGCCAAGTTCATGTTTTTGGCCTCCTCCAGCAGTGTCTGCTCATCGTGGCGCAGTATGTGGACACGCGATGGGCACAGTTCCAGCATGACCACGTTGGGTTGCACGTTGCGCATCACCAGCGATACGTCCCGCTGTGAGCTTTCGCTGAAGTGTGCCGTCCCCACCAGATACACTTTGGCACCATCCGGTGTCGTTAGTACGGTGACCGTCTCCGGCAGATGCCGGTCGAATTCCTCCAGCGAGCCGTACACGGGAATCAATGGATCGCCGCCGCTTGTGGTGGCGATGCTTTCGATCGGTATCAGCGACACGTTAGCCGTAGTGTCCCGAGAATCTCGCTCTCCACCAGCCGTTGTCACCGTGTCCGACGTTTCGGAGGACTGTGACATGTTGATGCTAACGTCCGCTGGGCTCGGGCGCGGTTTCACACCCGCCGGTTCCGTATCCTCTTCCTCCGAGGAGCTGACGAACGAAAGTGTCACATTGTTCGCCGTATCGGAGGCACTCAGATCGAGGCTTAGCGTGCTGGCGGTACTGTTCAGTGCGTTACTCGTGTTGTTGTTACTGCTGGCATCCCCGATGCTACCACTTCCCGCTGTCTGTGACTGCTGGTTTAGATTATTGTTACGCAGACTGTCCAGGAGTTGGCGTGTGGAATCTTTCACATTTTTGCTCTGCCGCGCCCGGAGCGTATCATTCCAGTCGCTAGTGAGGAGGCTTACATCTTCGGTATCTGTGAGATGGTAAATAGCTAGATTAGAAAACACGCACGGTCCAATCATCAAAACCTAAACGCCCGGCCCTGCGTACATTACCATTGTCCGAGTTGTCCAGTTTGCTTGAGTCGAGCGTGGAGTTGAGCGTCGTATCTAGCGCACTGTTGTACTCCGACGATGAGCTGAACGGGGAAGACATGTTACAAGCGGTAGATGGTGGCGGCGTAACGATGCCACCGCGGATTAGCAAAAGGATCTCTACGAAACTCGCTGGACACCTGGAACACCCGACCACTGCCACATACACACAATGCAGGCCCACTATCAACAATCCACCACGTAATCGCTTACGCACAAAAAAATCGTCATACGTTGTGGTCTCGAAGTACGGACGAACGAGAGCATAGAATTTGTGGCTTGCTATGATGGATCACGGAACAGGGAGAAAAGTGCCACGAATTCAACCTTTAGCTGCCCCCTTTCATTTGCACCCTCGGAATTTTGCTGCGTAAATGCGGTGCAGCGAATCGAAGAGGGCACGGTGGGGGAGCGGCTCGCGTGCACCTTTTAGATTTTAAAACACTATTTTTCACAAACTTTGTTAACACCTGCATCTAACAACTTTTTTCATAGTGCTTAGGGTGCTGCTACACCTCTGGCTACGGTGACAGCTGCAACCGAGCTCACAAGCTCAATATTATTGGTCAATATTCTGGGTTACCTGGATTTATTGGCGTATTTACGATCTGCAAAATATTTTTAAGTTTCTGAAATTATGGACCTGAAACCTGGAATGTTGCTCAATAATCAATAAAAAATACTGCAAAATTTATCTTAAAAATCAATCCAAACTAGCATAAGGTGGTGATTGTTCCAGCCAATTTGGAATCTATTTCCCTAAGTAGAAGGGGGCGACGAAACCGGATTAAGCACCCTGGAATTTTGAACTCGACGTTGAAAAAAGGCACAGAATTCCTTAAAATCGTCGGCTCCAACGTGCAAATAAGCGATTGCTACTTTCTATTTTTCATAAATAATAACTTACCTTATTGCAAGAGTACGGCTACTTACCTCTTTCCAAAATAGTAAACGGTTTACATTTCGCGCTATTCAAACTCACCCGAGTGTTCGCGCTTTCTTTGAACTCAAATGAAAGAACCCCAAGTGGGTTTTGCTTTTATATCATAGATTTTTTTTGTCATTTAGGGAAAAAATTATGCACCTTTGAACCATTCGATGACCAAACAACAACGAACAGCACTGCCTTTTCGGTGTGTTTGATCGTTTTTTGTTTGTTTTGCAACTCGATTACACAACTTCGCTTTCACACTTTTACATCTCTCACTTCTTCGGTATGCAGATTCCATTCATGCATGCTCCGGCTCATCATCACATGTGCACGCCTACTTAGCTTGACGATCACCATCCTTCCACACGCCATCCTTTCTCATTACTTTAACGTTCCTGTGCGCTGTGTGGCTCCACTAATCGTCGTTTGTGGATAACTCACTGCATGCTTTTCGCTCAGCCGTTATTTTAAACGGCACTTTTCGAGACGACTCGTCCAACTACAGCCTCCTATGTATATTACTTCATTATTAACGCTGCGCAATCATCCTTTTTTGCCTTTTTCTTTTTACATTGGGAAAAACAAAACGGGTTCGCTCGCTGCTTGCTGTACTTTAATTTACTAAATTATTCGATATTAATGTAATAAACTACCTCGCTATGTTGCCTTTACCTATAGTTTCTTGTACCGCGTGTCGGGCAGAGGAATGCGACAGCTCAAACGCATAGCTCGACAGACAAGATTAGAGCACTTCTCGGACAACACCGTAATAGAAAATTGATAGTAAAATTAAAATATAACCACAACAGTACAAAAACAAAAGAACATCTCTAACACGGATGTTTGATGGTGTTTGCTTTCTACTGCCGCAAGGTGTGGGTTTTCTTAATGCTTTTCTTGTCTTTTTTTGCCTAGAGAGGAAAGCGCCAGATCACTACTGCCGTTTAAAGATTGGTGGAAGAGGCAAAAACACATTCTGTGATGGTGGAGCATCAAGATTTGATCGAATATGAACTACGGAAACCCTATCCCCGCCTAGTGCGTGGCTGGAAGCCATTGTCTCGCCTGATGAAATCGGATAGCATGTTACATAGCGTCGTAAAATAAACCTACAGTAAGTTTCCATTCTATAATAAATCGTTGGAAAACAGATTCAAACCTCTTCCAAAAATAACACACCCTTACCTCCCGGTCAGCAGACACTACCTCGCCGCTTCTCGTTGTCGGTACTAACATACCAGCAAAACATCATCCAACGGACATCCTTCTGTTCTCTATCTTTGCGATTTTTTGTTTTGTTTCGTTTATCATTTCGTTTTTCTACTCAGTCTTTTTTCGGCATGGTGGTAAGTTGTTCCAAGTAT
The DNA here is from genome assembly GCF_943734745.1 of Anopheles darlingi. Classification (NCBI taxonomy): domain Eukaryota; kingdom Metazoa; phylum Arthropoda; class Insecta; order Diptera; family Culicidae; genus Anopheles; species Anopheles darlingi. Next base: position 42,429,236 of record NC_064874.1, read on the forward strand.
TCGAGTCAAGTGTAAAAGCGTAGCCAGCAGCCGTTGTGGGTGTGAGGAAAACAACAGAAAAAGGGACATCGCACGAATCAGCTGTAAGTAAGATTCCCTCGAGGACACCTCGATGTTCTGAAACAGACAGTGGAATGAACGAATCCAATCTATCAACAAAAAAGAACTCTGAAAACTCCGCGATCTACCTGCCATATCCGTGTTGTCTCTCCTTATGATCGCGCTTAACACTCGGTTGTTGACAAGGTTTACGTGCGTTCTAGTTACTTTCGCTTTTGTTATCATATCTAATAATTGTTATGATCCTGCTTACAATTGCTTAAGCACCTCATTGCTGTCGTCTTCGTTCGTTTGTTGTTTTGCCCAATTGATTTGAATCATCCGTTAAGCTACCCGCTCTAATATGCTTTACCTCAACGTCGGATTGCGGCGACGCTTAATCACATCCTTCGCACTTTTCTCAACCTGCTATGTGTGTCATCTCTTTATGTCAGGAAGAAGAAAAATCTCCACAACACAACCATCCTTTCAGTAGCAGCATCGTTTGGAGGGGTAAAGATTGGTTCCTTGAGCAGTCGGATTCATGCCACTCTCATACTTCCCTATAGCCCCTATAGAACCGGGTGCATAGGGTTAAGTGCAATTGTTTTGAGAAGATATGGATCCGCCAAAGAGACGAAGCACTCGGTTTATTTCGTTTCATATACACAAACCACCATCAACTGGTGCCATTCGTTATGACAAACGATTGCGCCATCCTATGGTTTCTATGATACGGTCAATTGCATTCTCTTTGTTCAGTAGAGCCCAACATTCACCACCTCATAGTGAGTATCTAAGATATTCGGTTTGTGTATCTGTGTGTTTTTCTATGTGCAATTTACGTTTTCTCTTCCCTCTTCACTCACCGTAAGATTTTTTTTTTGCATAATTTTATCCGTTTTTGCTCCTAAGACTTACACAACTATAAAAAAAGAAGGTTTCTGCGATATTTGATCGCGCCGAGAAGAACCCATTGTTCAAGGTTCTTGGTGTGCTACGTCCTATTTTCATCACTTTCCCGCCTCTACCAATCACTCACTTTCGCTGTCGCGCTCTATATTAACGAAGATCTTTAGATCAGTATCTAAAAAAACCTTAATCGAGTCATATTTGCAATCTTTGTCTTACACAATTACACGCCATTTGCTATTGGCTCCACAGTTGTTGCTTACACTTTCTCCTTTGTTGCACCGTTCAACACCTCACCTGTGGTTACTACACAATCTCATTGCCTGTCTATGATCCCATTTCAAACCAACCATTTTACGTGCGCGTGTTGTTAGTTAGTTTTTGTTAAATTTTGTTTTAACAGGTTTAAAATTAAAACTATCCAAATGTGAAATTGAATGATCATCCACCTCGCTGGCTGCCTCAATTTAAGGGCGATCCAGGAGGAAAAGTTGCGATGAAAAACGGGGAAGGAGGAAGGAGATGGTAAACGGTGTATCACCATTTCCTATCTCTACACTTTTGTCGTATTTTTTACACCAACCCCATAACGCTACACCTTTATGATCAATTCCTTCCTTGCATATCCTCCCATTTTCCTTTCCCACATTTTCCACGCTACCACACAAACGCACACGAAACAATCACACCTTTTCATACACACAAAACACCCAAACAGGCCGGCATTTAATTGAGCAGTGCCTCCATCGTGTACGGATGGGGTGGCTGTTGTTGCGATTGGTTCTGTTGCCGATGCAGTATGCTATTGCCACTTTGCTGGTGGTGATGATAATGACTGCTGGGGTGATGGGATAGGTGTTGATGCAGCTGCTGTTGTTGGTTTTGTTGGTATGGTTGGTGTTGTTGCAGTAGCAAGTGTTGCTGTTGGTGGTGGTGGAGATGTTGCTGTTGCTGTAGCTGGGAGTTATTATAGTGTCGTAAATTTTGTTGTTGCTGTGAGGACTGATGATGAAATGTAGGAAGTTGGAGATGGGAATGATATTGCTGCTGCTGCTGCTGCTGCGGTTGGCGATGTTGATTTGCGAGTGTCGTTGTAGTCTGTCGATGCTGTTGCTGCTGCTGCTGGTGAAGATGATGGTGCTGCTGCTGTTGGTGGTTGTGGTGGTGATGGGTTGAAGGTTGAAGTTGGTGGTGTTGCGAAAAGTGCATATTTTTCGGCGGTTCGGGTCAGTCTAGGATTACAACCTGTAGTTCACTATTTTTGCTATCAGCAGCGATTGCATTACTGCTGTTGCTGCTTCCACTATTGTGGGTACTACTGTTAGCATTGCTGTTACCAGCACCAGTCGCCGTAGAACAAGCCAGAGCAGAGGATGCTCCTACCGGTGACGATACAGCAGGAACGCCAGCAGCACCACCACCAACTCCTCCGAGGGTCCCACTAAGGGCTAGCGATGAAGCGGCAGTTAGAGGATGGGCGCCTACAAGCGCTGCGGCAGCGGCTGCCGCTGCTGCTGCAGCATTGAGATTGAGATTAAGATTCGCTGCCACGGGATGAGCTGAACTAGCGGCCGCTAACTGGGCGGACAGTTGTGCCGGTAGGCTAGCGGGCGAAGGAGCGGCGGGCAAGAGTGCAGCCAATATTGAGGTGTATTTCGGATGAACGGTTCGCCATGGTTTGCGGGCAGCACGACGTAATTCCATCATAGGTATATCGCGCCGCAATTTACTAGAATATTGAATGCAGGAAATGTATCGTGACTAAACCTTGTATGTGCTGCATATGAGATGACAATGGTAGACGAGATATGCAACTTACCGGCCCACTTTGGTGGAACGATAAAAGACATCATCCGGAGCATCATTCCAGCTGATCACTTGCTTCCGACCAGAACCGGTTCGTGCCATTTGGGCAATTTTTGGTTTACCATTCATCTGAACCACGGCGGAGTCCAAAGAAACATAGAAAAAGATTAGTTCTAATCTATCTTCTATGACAAAACACGATTATGATCCTTACATGGTGACGTGGAAGAGGTTGTCCGGCTGATTGAGCGGCCGCTATCATTGCTGCATATTGCTCCGGTGTTGGACGATGCGATGGCATCGGGTCTTTGTTTGGTCGCTTAGCCGGTGGGGCAATAGTACCTAATAAAGAGAGAGCCCCGTCATGAATGAGATTGATCTCTTCGAATTGGACACGGATTACTTACCATCGACACCGTTCGAATCTTCGTAGGTTCGTCGCTTTAGCGATGAAACCCCGCTAGATGAATTTAACACATTCGGAGATTGAGCCATGTTGCCGCTGCTGTTAGTAGAGGAGCTGTTGCCTGACGTTAGTGCAGTAGCATGAAGATTCATAGAAGCTGTAGTACCGCCGGCAGACGGAGTCAGAGCCGTACAGCTGGAGGACGATGTGCTGTTGCTGCTATTGGATCCGATGACGATCGGGGTGACGGCGAGGCCACCGGAACCGACGAGTGGTGCCAGTTTACCACTGAGCGCCCCACCAACAGCTGCCACTATATTGGCGGCAGCGGAGGTACCGGTAGGCATCAATAGCTTCCCACCACCAACACCGCCTGGGGTCGATGATGGTGACTGCAGTGTCACGTCATCACACTTGTTAGGTATCCGCTCGTACAGTAGCGTACCATCCGGAGCTTTCGGAGGCTTTGGAAAAGCTACCACGTCCGGTTTTGGCATTCGGTCCTTCGGTGTCAACAGCAACCAGTCACCAACGGTACCCCCCGGATTGCCTAAACGGTTGGCGATGTGTGTCACGCTGCCACGCTCCTTTTTGCGGAAGGTAAGCAATCGACGGATCTCTGCTGAACTTTTCCCAGTTTCGGCTTGAGCAACTATAAAGAAGGCAAATGATAAATTGATCGATTGATTGATGATGCTGCAATGTCGTCTAGTATACACCATTCAGAACCTGCATACTTACATTCTTGTTTCACACTCGCAATGTTAATTGCGTACGACGGCTGGCGTGCCGCTTTCTTAGATCGGATAATATGGCGACAGAGCCGCCGCGATAGGCGCGTCGTAAGGGTCGTGTGCAGATAGAAAGCCGTTCGTGTTTTCATTATCGGGCGAGGCGATCCGGATCGTATTTGAATACCGTGCGCTTGAGCGTAGTGCCGCGCAAGATGAGCCTTCAGCTTAAACTCCTTTCCGCAATTCACAATCGAACATTTGAATGATGGGCTGGCAGTTGGAAGAAAGGGTTCGTTTTTATTAAAATTTGCAAAATATGCAATCAGCCGCAATTGCTACAAGTTAACTACTACTTACCTATGCGGTCGATGGTTGCTCATTCCACCGACCAAGGCACCGCCCGGAGCAGTAGCACCAACGACTAGTCCACTGCCCACTGATGTACCGCCGGGGATACCGACACCTGCCACCAGAGGCCCGGAACTAGCAATGATCGTAAGATCCTCATCCAGGTCACTTCCGGCGCTGCGCTTTTTAAGCGAGACTGGCGATGCCGTGTTGCTGCTGTTAATAGTGGCGGCTGACGGATCAATCTCGCCGTTATCCGCTAACCTGGATGCGACTTTAAGGCCACCATACCGCTTCCAGTAGTTCCAGCAACTCTGGCACAGCTTGTTACTAAGATGGGCCGGTCCCCAGGAGTACCACTGTAGATATGATAAGGCATTGCATTAAAACGAGTTTCGATACACTCTTCTTCGCTTCTCTCTCTCTCACCTGTGGCGATGCCGTCGTGGCACACGACTCACAAGCCCTACTGCTGCTGTACAGCATAATGTCGACGTTGCTACCGTTGGAGTTACCATTCAAGATACTCTTATTGTTGTTCGTAATTAGGGCCGGGCTCGGTTTGGTGTAGTTCGGAATGTAAACCTGTTTCAGCTTCGATTCCGCCTCGACCGCTTTGACACGCTTTTGCTGCACGTACCGATCGGTTGTCTTCCACATGTAGTAGTACTCTACTATGCTTTTGAGAGTTTTCCAAGGAAGCTAAAACAGGAAGATTCAACGTTATTCAGTTGCTTCAATCAGGTCGCCTTCCGATTTTGCTCTTCTCTGTTTTCTCGTTTATACTCGGGCTGATAGGAAATAGTAAAGGTAGCTCGATAGGTACTCTCCCAGTTACTCACAAAGTCGTTTCTGATATCGTTAAAGTCCTTGCCGTACTTCTCGAGTGCGTCTTCGAAGAGATTCGCTTCCGAGGCGCTCCACTCTTCCATCTCATCGCGACACAGCACCGGTCCGCTCGATGGTACCAACGAACACATGGCAGTCTCTATCGAATAGTTGTGTTTGTGAAGCGTATCCATCGCATGAAACTGTCGGGTGGTGATGTGCGACAAAAAAAAAACAAAATGAAACATGAAATGTCGTTCTACGGATGACTCCAGTTACGTATTACGAAAGGGGCATTGGCTACATACTAAGGTAATATCACGGCTGGCAGCGGCAGCAGACATGTGGAGGGACGGTTGCTTTACGGAACTGGTGCAGTCGAGCGCACGAGCAAACGTACCAACCGATCGCGATACAACCAGAAACTGATCAATCTTCTTATCGGTCAGCGAATGCTGCGGGGTCCATACGAGCGTTTCCAGCTCTTCCAGCACACGATCATCCTTGTCGCCAGGCTTCAGCATCTGCTGCAGATCGGTCTGGTAGCGGGCTCCGACTCGAATCTCGCCCTTGTCCGCCAGTAGCGTCTTCTGCGTTGGATCGAACACGAGGCAGTAGAAGAACGTGTCCTGCAAAATAACAACAAGAGTGTCTCTTATTCACTTTATCCTTGTCATTCACAACAAGACCATCACGACCCACTAGTACCACACCACGACAGTGCATCGATTCCTTCTGCCCTTGGGTGACCCCCTACTCCCAATTATTACACTCTCTTCTAACACAAAGCGCCGGTTTGGAAATCGATCCTTTACTACTACTCACGTCTTTGTTCAAGTAGCTGAGCAGCGATTCTTCCTCGTTCAGCAACGTCACAGAGCATTTGGCCCGTATTTGGGTGGCAGGGAGTGTTTCAACTTGCCGCGACAGGAACAGTTCTCGCTGTTTCATTTGGTGTCGCTGTTTCGGGTTGAGGTGCTCGCCACGCTCACTTCCACCACCACCACCGCCACCTCCCCCACCGCCCGTGTTGTTGGGACTGTTCCGTTCCTCCTCCAGAGCAGCTAAAAACGGAAGAAAAAAGATAAGAAAATGAAATCGATTGCGCAACTGGTATGATTGTAAACTGCTAGACTGCCGAAAATCATATATCTCCTATCAATAGAACACACATTTTGGTTGAAATGCGTTAGTTGGATGCAATCGCCCAAGTTTACTTTGTTAGTTAGAAAACATAGTTACGGCGAACCTAAAACAATTGACAATAGTTGTTTGCCATTACAACCCTCAGTCAAAACATCATGTTTTGCCATTACAACCCTCAGTCAAAACATCATGTTTTGCCATTACAAAACTCAGTCAAAGTAACGTGACTTAATTCATTATTAAATTACATTTTATACGCAAATAATACAAAGCATATTAATTGGAGCTACAATAGTATTATTTTTGTTCGTGTGTTATTCAAATACAAAGCTGTCGAAAAGTTCACGATTAAGTGAAGTGACGACAAGAATCCTAAACGCAATAAAAATCAATGATTACACGGACATTGAAACATGATAACGCAACCACACTCAAGGATTAAGTAGAAGGTTGAATTCTCCAAGATGGTACAACTAGGTTGTTGCAGAAACTAAGCGGGATTTTGGATACACTATGCGTATTTTTACGAACTCGTAAATTACTAGCATCTCTCGATATTTGCATCAATCCCATACTAGAGCTTTTCGTCATTTTCGACCAATTCGTTCGTTTCGATTATTCCGCTGTACAGATGCGTGGTTCGAATTTTCGCTATATGTAGGCCTACACTCTCTACATAACGGCATTAGGGCGGAGAACAAGAGACCAGAGTGGCCGATACTCGTCGCTTCCCTATGCGCTAAACGCTAAAGCAACAAGAGCAAGCAGTGAGCCAGGTCCAGGTCGTAGCAAGCGCGCATCTGAAAGCGCAAACCATATCAGATAGTGCGGAAGCTTGCACCGAGCGGGCGCTTATTCCGAGTCCTGCACACCTATATATGGGTTCCACGCAACGCTCCGCAGAAAACCTCCGCAAACAACCGGAAGGCGACCGTATTAATTAAGCATGCATGCAATCAATTTCATGCATGTCCGCGTCATCATCGCTTCCGAAACGGGGCTTGATGTGATACACACAGGAGGGGGGGAGCAGTAGAAGGATGAGGTCATTCTTGTTCATGCGTGAATATTCCCTCCCCCGGTACGTTTTTCTCTATATACAGTGCTGGCTGCGACAAATTAATTTTCTTCGCCCACCATGTCCTGTCCTCTCCTCTCTACGCAACATCCGCTACTGCCGGATTGAGCTTCGCCGTTTCGGCGAGAGCAAAGCACAGGTCATTCTCTCCTTTGCGTATACGAGGAGGACGGCATTGGCCTCCTCCTAAATATTGATTATGTGATGGAGGTTCTGACGATACGTTGACCATTATTAATATTAGATATATGTATATATTTTCCAAACGGCGGATACGCGTTCAATAGTTTCCTTTCTGAAGTAGTTCTACCTCTGCGAGCATACGAAACACTCGGCCCATAAAAGAATGTTATTTATGATACCTCCACACACCGTGTCAAAGGCGAGTTGTATGGAAGGCGCTAAAAGGCGCTCTTCTGTTAGTTGCTTTATGACCAGCAATTCACTGATGACGTTTACCAGCTGCTGGTTAGGTTTTTATCGTTACCAATCGGAGCGCGGATCCCGGCCTCTGTACCGGTACCGCAACTTTATTTACATTAGCTACCATTATCAGCAGTTCAACTACAACAAATCATCCGTAACCATCCGACGGCTTCGTCAATCGGAACAGTAGTTGGGAGTAGAGTGCGAATACTAAAACAAAAAACTAAAATAAATGTAAAACCACAAATACCGTAGAATATAGTCGGTACAAGGAAAGATATATACTTTTTAAAAGTAATGAATTATGAACGGAGCCATATTTAGAGAGATATCACATATGAATGATAATTAGAGTGTCACATATTTGGCTTTCTGCCTCGCTACTTTGCCTAATCTTTAATCAATCCGTTCGATTCACTTTACATTCTTGTTCCCAGTTGCACCTCAGCCCGTTACTGGTGAACCGCACGACGAATCGAACCATTTCAAATATATGTAGCTCGCGCGGAAGGAATATCGATTTATTCTATTTTCCCAGGGGTTTGGGAGCTTCAGGTTTAGTATTCCTTCGGTAACATTGGCATATCGCGCCGTGAAGTGCGCGCTGCGCGAGTCTTAACATACAGCGGCGCGTGACACAACAAACACAGAGAGAAAGTGAACATGAGAGCGAGAGAGCGTGAGAGAGAGAGATGGGGTGGGTGGGCGAGGGGGAGGAGGAGAGTGGGGAGGAGGGGAGTTCTGCATATGTACGTTGCTGTGTACACCATCATTGTGCATCTGTCACCTGACCATGCAATCTCCCAGCGTCTGGTTATATCCTAAAGTCCGCGCATCTAATGTTCAATACATTAACAAACAATTTTCTCTTCCTTGGCTCCGTTTGGTTTTCAAATGATCCCTAATTATGCATCTCCACCAGGTTGCTAGTTTTGTTCAAAATGGCAACCAGTTAGTGCTGAGTGTTTCATGACATACTGTTTCACCTTGTCCAACCACCGTGTCCGAACTCGAAACCCCAAATAATTCTAGTCTCTAGTCGTCGAATGTCGAAAAACAAAATCGCCTACTATGACCCAGTAGAAGAGATGCTACAATTCAGCTCCGATATTAGGTAGAAGCGGTGGACTTTCGGCGAATAATTTATTCTGATGTATGATCCCCGCCTTCCTGTTCCTCCAGCTTCTGGTCCTCGGTGATGTCTGCACACTACATCTATCGCACATCCTTCTCACTCTTCCGGCCAACATTTCAGCGGAACCACAAACGACCGCTGTTGTGTGTGTGGCCGCTTGGAGCATGAGCAGGTATTCCCATCGCACGGCATGCTATACGTGAATCGGTCATGCGGATATCTGCGGCTGTATTCAAATTGTGACTGCGAAAGTGTGTGTGGTTAAAAAAAAAAGAAACTGCCCTGGGTAAGGGTATTCGGTGATGTTATTAAAGCTGCCACATCTTCCTCCCTCCGCTGCTATTCGCTACGGTTCAGTCTTCGTCGAGCATCCATCCATCCCCATCCCTGTATCGGGTTGCTACAGCCAGAGCGGTCTGGTAGGCTTGCGTGCCACCATCCTCCATATAAAATGGAAGCGGGAGAAGAAAGGCCTAACGTTCTCTCCTTCTAGCCAGCCTTCGAACGGAAGCGGACAACACCGGATGCGAATATGGTGGTGCACCATGAAGGATCTTCCTATCGACCGAGCGACCAGCTGGCAGACCGACCAGCCGGCCGGCCGGCTGGGATCGACACTAAAAGGACACTTTCTCCCTCTCACTAGTGCGCGCCCGAACACGCTACACATGGGGGGATGGTGCGCGATGTTTATTTGCGCTTTGTTTACGCACACCATTACGCATGCAACCCGTTTATTCTGTTCGCTAGTGTCCCTTTTCCTACAACTTCTCCTTAACACTCCTCCTCTAGAGCACGCCCCAGGACCGGGGTGATGCCCGGACTGCTGGCTCGCTCGATTTGTGCCGGTTTTGGATTCCTGTGCACCCCCCGATGGAGGGTTTTTGATTTTGCGAAGCGCTATACAAGTACACCACAACCACACACAGGCACATACACTTATTCATACAAAAACAGGATACTAACGGTGCGCGTCTCGGTATTGGAAAGGACTCATATGTGCATGTGTGTGTGATAAAGGAAAGGAAGGAGTGGTGGGGGGGGGGGGGAACATTGAAGGATTTCATATCAGGAATTAAATGCTTGAGGGTGGAAGGAAAAGTATAGGAGCAAAGTTAGACAGTTCCTGTTTTTCTTCGAAAACTGTAGTATCTGTTTTCACATTAACAATTTGGAAATTTTTTTCAAACTGTTTAAGACATCAAAGGCAGCCTGACACGGTACAGGAGACAGCTGAACATAAGTGACATAGCCTACTGCGAAATGTAGAAGACAGCACGCGATATGCTCTGTTCGAACATGTATGAGGGAAACCTCAGGACTTTACGACCATCCTCTGCCTTCCGCTGTATGTTGTGTGTGTGTGAGTTAGCACTGTATGTGAGAACAGAGTGCACTCCCTGCGCTAAAAAAGCCTTTTCGTGGTCACAAATTGAAGGGAAAATCCATTTGTTTTTCTCCCTTCCTGCTTCCCATTTCTAAAAGCTCACCTAGCTCCTCTTCCTTGCTCGCATACACTACCGCTATCCGGGGTGATGAAGTGAGGCCCAGTGCGCTGGTGGTGGGTATTGTGGTACTTCAGTTTCGACAAAATTCGATTTCTAAACCGAGGATACAACAGAACAGTACCACCGCCGTTGCCTTTTCCGCGCTACACACCATGACAGCGATGGCGACCGTGGAAAAGTTTTTACAGATTTCCATAGTAACTCCCGGTGACGAGAGAGCAGGAGAAAAAGAGAGAGGGAGGGAGAAAGAGAGAGAGAGAGAGAGAGAGAGAACGAGCGGTACGCGTTGGTTCCGGTTCGAGAGATGTGCTCAGCACAGTGTTTCCGGTCATACGGGGGTCTCGTGAAGATGAATGACCAGTCACCAAAGTGTTCTAGGGTTAAACGAAATTGAAAATGCGGTTCCCAAGCGCAATGTTGAGCAACTGCAAATTAAATATTATTTTCTTTTTAATACGTAAAACATTATTATGTTTTGTACCATTTGAACTAGAAGATAAACTAACAGAAGAAACGCAATTTTTGAAATCGAACTGTGATAAGATATACATGAAATAAACATTATATTTTAAATAATATCAGCGTCTAATAAACGCATCAACATCTAGTGAGCAATCGAAGCTACCATAGAAAAAGAAAATGGGGCCCGGTTCGCGGATTGAAACTGTATACAACCGGATCGTAGAAGATGCTTCTCCAAAAAATCTCAGAACTCCGGAGATTAGAGATTTTGGTCGCCGTTAGGTCGATGGCTTTGCTGTGCGCGAATTCTTCTGTCCGGGAGCAAGCAGCCAAAGCTGCCTTTGTGCTGGGTAACCAACCAGAATGCCGGAACCTTTTCGAGCAACGAATATAAAAGAACACACGTCGTCGGCACCGGTGGCCGGGTAGAAACCGTCCACTCCCTCTCGATGAAAACATGGCGTGAGCGTTGAGCGCAGAAGAAGCAACCAGCATGAGGTGATGGGCGAGTGGAAGGCAGGAGGGCAATGGGTGCTCAATATTTAATGAAATTTCTCCCACTTTTCTAATTGCACCACAGCGAAACCTTCCGATGACGGACCTCCTCTCGTATTAGCATTGCGCCATACTGGTAGCACCGACCGACCGACCGACCGACCGGCAAGGGTGGCAGCAACAGCAGCAGCAGTCCGTACTCTTCTTCTCCCATTCTCTCTCGCTCTCGCTCTTTCGTCCTGTTTTTCCGCCATCCGCCAGGACATCGCCAAACTGCGTGGAGTCGGGCTGGAAAGGTGATGAACCGACTGTACACCCTTAACGGCACAGAGCGGTGGCTGCTGTGTGCCAACCCCAGCAGTAGCAGCAACAGAGAGAAAGGTTTTTGTATCGAAAATTTTCGTATAATCTACCCACCCGCGCCAACCGCCAACCGCCTTCCTTTTCCCATTTTCTCTGTATCATCCACCATCCCCCTCTCGCAACGCAATGGCCACTCGTGCAAATGCCTTCACTCTTTTCGCCCCCCTTCCCGGTAGCAGGGAGAGTTTTCGGAAAAAAAACGATTTTCGCGGGGTGAAATGAAAAAAGGAGGCTGCGCTGCTTCTGTTGCTCATGGTTGCCGGTGCCCGGAGTTGAGTTGAGCTGGTTGCTGGTTTGCTTCTTCCGTTGGTAAAGATTTACATACTACCACACTCGCTAAAACACACTCACACACAGATATACCTACATAGTACATTTTGACAGAAATCTACTAGGCGTAACTTCCCTACTTCGCCTTCCGCTGCCTTTCATTCATATTAAGCGAAAGCATGTGCGGTAAGCTATCGGTAAGATGAGCGATTTCTTATTTTTATTTTTTGGCTTTTACTCTATGAATATTTTATTAAAATAAAACCAGTTTTTGTGCTACTACATGGGTAAGCATATTATTAACCAACACACGCATCGGAACGTGTAGTAGCTTGGAAAAGGACATTTCACATTGCCGTACCAAGCTCGATTCGGCCAAATATCATGTCAAATAACATATTTCCTAAATGCGGCATGATAATATCGTACGATAGAGAGTAAACAACAGAAACTAAATTTTCTGTTGTTGCAGACTGGCCGTTGATTGAGGACTACATACATAAGGATGAAACGTTAAACTTCTTTTAAAACATTATGATAAGAGATGTCAATTAGATTAGAAAGAGTAACCCAAATGGCATTTCCTTCGGTAGCTTTTAGAAAGCTAGATAGAGAAAATTCACCCAAAGAGACGTCTCATGATGTGAAATATTAGTCAAAGCCAAAATCTACTAAATCCCAATAGTCACAGCTAATATGTGTAATAATAACGTAAAACATTAATTGAAATCACTGAACCATTATCAAAACAGTGGCAATCTGCGTTTAGTTAGCTTAACATTTGATCGATTTTGTTTACCAAAATCTTTTTCGATAAAACAGATCTTCCAAAAGACATCTGAGAGCGGAATCTACAAAGTAGTGGTGGATAAACGGTTTAATATGTCACATTACGATATGTAAACAGTAAGTAGAAATATCCGTTCGATGGATATTGTGACAAAACCCATTTTATTTCAATGCTGAAATATAACGAAGGCACAATATGTGTCAACACAACGCTTATCAATCAAGCGCTGGTAAGATAATGTGTTGGTGGGCGTCGTGGTCAACCACAAAAACCTTGCGAATGGAACCATCGGCCTGCCGCTACCTGTCAACAGAGTAGTCCTATGCTGCGCAGGGTAACAAGCATGGCCATCTACTGCCTGGCAAACCGGATGACAGTGAAAACATAATTACGACCGTTTTGCGTATTGTACACTTCATGTGTCATGTGTCATGTTCCTTTTTGTTTTTATTATTTATCCCTGACACCATTCCAGTGTTCCGGATTGTTCCGGACGCTTTACGTTCATACCAATATTCAGATGCGAATCAGGGCTTCCGGTATGCGATAATGAAAATGACGATCCCGTCAATGGGAATCGCAAAACCATGAATCTATGGTTCGTGAACATCTGATTTCATGGATGCTGGCCGGGTGCTTGTGCCTTCACAGCCAATAATGGTAACCACAATTTAAAACGCAGGCCCGAGAGTCTGGACAAGCCTGTATGGTTCAGCAAATGATGTCAAAACAGTCGAATGAAAGGTTATTAAAGGGCAGCGAGACACATGTTGGCGGTTGGTGGTACATCGATAATGAGAGATAGAGAAAGAGAGAGCACACGCCGGGCCAATGCGCCATCCTGTCGAAAATGTTTTATTTTTTTAATGTTGTTTGCACTCCAAAAGTCAGATTTAACAGTACTCTCCCGTCCTCTTTAGTCACGTAGCTGGTTGCACCACTCTCCGGAAGGGATGTGACGTTTGGGGACACAATGCCATTAAGCTGTACTGTTAATCGATTGTTTTCAATAACCTTTTTTTTTCGTTTGGCTTTCATTTTTACAGCGCTCGGAAGTGTTTCAATTATACGCTGCAAAATGATCAGATGAGGGGTTACAGGTAAAAGGAGAGGAAAGGTATATGAATTTTCATGATCCACTTGCACTATTGACCATCGCACAGCTACTATACCAGGAGATTGCAGGCTATGATTTTCAATTTTTCTGACATTATCGATTCACTGACACGATTTTACATGCAACACATATCGATTGGGGTCATCATCATCATCGGATGCTGTCGGAATTCCGAAAGGTGTTATCAATTTCCCTCTCATTGACCTTCGCGGATTGCTGTGCCATCTGACATTGACACTAATAAACGATTTACGTCGCGCCTCTCAAACACAGGATCATAGCCCATTGCTTCACAACGATTCGTAGGCGGCGCTGAGATATTAGTGCACAATAAAAACAGATCTAAAGCTAAAAAAAACGATTTGGATGTTGAAAAAGATACACTGCTCAAGAATCACACTCCGGTATTTAAATACCTGTTACAAAAATGTTTATCGTGATCATTTTAATTCTTGTTACAATGAGAATTTTTAAAAACGATGAGATATCTAATTTTTGTAAATTACAAAAGCCACATTTGCATTATACTAGTAGTACCAAATAATGTGTTCTCATTTTCTTAGTACATCTCACACATTTTAAACAGTTCGTGACAATATCAGCGAGCTAAGCTTGCATTAAAGTCACTTGCCAAAAGTCCATCTCATTTGGGGTCATTTTGGTAAAAGGCTCGTTCCACCTTACGGGCCTGGTAGTCATGACAGGCGTTATCTTGTGACACGGTACATAGCTTAGCGTAGTACTGGTTTCTCCATAATTCAAGCCCCCATATGGAGCATAGGATCTTTATGAGAAGCTTCCAACCGAGTGATTCTAACAGATGAATTTATCGTTACTAGTAGTTCAGATGGCAGTGACGTATGTTAGAACAGGCACATTATAAAGGCTCGCAAACGGTATTGTTCTTGTGATTTTTATATGAATGAATCTCTTTCACCAGAAGAATGTAGTATCCGTAATCATATCCCCTCTGGTCATTGGTCATCCCTATTATATTCACTCCTCTGGATATTGAATTAAAGATTGCTATTAGGTAAAAAGCATAGTTTGGTATCTTCTACTCATCGTTGCTTGATACGTCCAATCAAGACGTAAGGACCAATCTATCGTAAAACAATGAATATGTTTTTCTATACATTCGAATGCAGCATTGTGGACATTGTACTCCTGTAATTGTTGCAGTTCAATTTCTTCATTTTCTTGAAATTGAAATTTTCTTGAAATATGCAATCTATCAGCTCAGCATTGACTCACTCCGACAGCAACACTCCGTCGTTTAAGAATGTGGACAGTGTTTATCACCCTGACTTATCATTCCAAGTAAACGACTTTTACAATGTTCAATCAATGACACTTTGAGTTGCACCTAATCATGATAGTTGTATCGTTGATATTCGAAGCTGCGCAGTGGGATCAGTAAATTTCAGATTTTACCATATGATATCGAACCCTTCGTGCCCATTAGTTGGTTGGTTTTAACGAAATTAAAATTCATTACAGGCCCCCTTCCCAAGATGGGAGATTTGGGATGAGTTAACCGTGAAGTGATCGACGTTTAAGATCCTAAATAACAATATTTTTCTGATGTTTTTGAAGTCTGCTAGGGATCTTCTACTGTCTCCACACTCTTAGGCTAATGCTGAAGTTGATTCGCGCGATTGTACGTCTAGATTCTACAAATGATATCATGCTAGAAAAAGGATAAGAAAGGCGAACGAATGAAAGGAAACTAATGCGAGTGCATATAAAACCGTATACCAGCTAGTACTCAAATAAAGGAAGTCTGACCTAGAGGACCGCCAAATGTAAACCCAGAGTGGTATCTCTTACACTCCCTATGGCCCCTATGGGCAACGATAAGTGCAATCGCAATAGAACGTACAATAAAACAACTGAATGTGTTTCAGTTCTCCTGTTTCTTCCTCGCCCTCATCCCAATTTAAACTATTATCAAATTAGTTCATCGTCACTGGTAGTGTAGTGACTAATTCGTCCGCTATCCGTTATCAGTCATTTTTCTAACTAAAATTAGGTTCCCCTTGGCCACGCCAACTTTCAAGCCGGTCAACGCACCACCTACGCCAACTTGAAACAGCGATACACGCCATTAACACACAAACGAGGACAGTTCCTCTTTTGGGCCTCTGCTGTTGTTCCTCGCTCACATGCGCGAAAGCCTTACGTCAGCCAGAACACGCATTTCGCGTGATACACGGCCACTAGCAGCAGGCGGACGAGGGGCGGGGGAGACAAGCCGACCAGAACCCGCTTCTTATCAATCCGTACGGCAAGCGTCAAACGCGCAAAACCAAAGTGCGTGTAGCTGGTGTGCTTTTTATACTTCGTTTCCGTTGCCACCGCTCCGTGATTCACGCACCCATTCTCCCTGCTATTTATCCTATCGGGAGGAGCATGAAGCCGAATGAAACAGAACACCACCACCACACGACACGACACACAGCATGATCTTACTCTCCTCCGTAGGTCACGAGTCGTCACTCCTTCACCGGATGGAGCGCGCAGGCACATTGACTGCAAGGATGATTGTTGTGCGAGGGGTCCTTGCAGGGGTGGTGGTAGTGGTGCGTAATTTTATTTTTCCACTTTTCCAATTTTATTTTTTCCTTTTTCCCGCCAACAACAACAAGCACCAGCTCCAGTGGCAACAGCAGCAGCAACGGTGCGCGGCCCCCCGTTCTCCACAAATCATGCGCTGCTCACACACACACGCACACACAGTCACACATACATATACAAATACCGCTCTCTACACTGTGTTTCATCCCCACGAAATTTCCTCCCATTTTTTTTGTTCATTTTGCCTCCCCCTCGTTGTAGCCTTTGCCCAGCCAAATAAATTCGCTCCACCACCCTCCACCCCCAACTAACACTCTCCCTCCCTCCTTGCGCCCTACCCCTCTCTCTCTCTTTCTCTCTCTCTCTCTCTCGGGAGAAGGTCCTCCCGCGGTCCGACGGGATATATCGAACCCACATCCCATGGTGCGGATCCGCCCGAAAGGCGGTCAAGGAGTAGAGGGTGGGAAATATGGCGGAAGGATCTTCATCCTTCGGTTGACGATGGTTAGGAGGTGGGAGAAGGGGAGGGGGGGGGGGTGTAGAGAATGAGGAAAAAGCGCGTCAACTACCCCCCGTGCCCAGAGTGGGTGGTGGTGGTGGTGGCTGTAGAATGCAGCTACCAAAAGCATGAGGAAACGGTGGATAGGTGGGTGGGTAGGTGGGAGGATGGGTGATGGCTAGTGAGTGTGACTTCTCTCTCTCTCTCTCTCTCTCTTTCTATCTCTCTCTTGCTCTCTCTGTTTCTCTCTGTCTCCCTCTGTTTCTCTCTATCTCCCTCTATCTTTCTCTCTCTCTTTCTCTCTTTTTCTATCTTTCAACGAATGTAATATGTTGGCTAAGAGACCGGAACGGGAACGAACGAGACGGAGTGCTCCACACAGCATTAGTTCTGAGTTCAATCTGCCCCGGCTTCGCGACGCGTGTGAGTCGACTAGAGGGGTGTGGGAAGGGGGGCGAGGGGTGTTTGGAGGACAGACGCAAGTGAATGTAATTCATTCCAAGTTCAGTACTTTCTCTCGCCTCATCCCCAGTAGGCTATCTCATTCACATACTCTCTCTCGCGCTCTCTCTCTCTCTCTCTCTCTCTCTTTCTCTCTGCCTTTCTCTTTCTCTCGCCGGTCCCCATCGTTGTTACCTTTGGAAAGGATCAACGGAAAAGAGGAGAACCACCACCATCCGAGAGCACCAAGAGGGTTGGGAGGCGAGGGGAGGGGATGGGGGTTTGGGTGGCTGGTGTCGGAGATTGTTTAAGCTGAAAGCCCTCTCTTCCCTCACCAGCAGGGCCCCAAAGGATGCTCTCAGTGTGGACAGGCGACAGGCGGTGGTGGTGACTGGGATTGGGAAGGAGAAGGACGTTGGGTTTGTGATAAGGATGAGGAGCACCAGGGAACGAATGGAACGACGTAACTGGGCGGGGGTGGCGGCACAAGTTTCGAGTTTACATTATTTTCTGCATACATCGAATACGGGACCACCGCGGAAACTGATGCTGTCGGCTCGGGTGGGCGGATGGGGCGTTTGGGAGAAGGAAGTGGGAGAAGGGGGAAGAGGGAGAGAAGGGGATCTTTTTCTCCGCGTAGAGAACCGGGGAAATTGGGAAAATTTGTATTCGACGTTGGCGAAAAATGGAGAAGGTTCGGGGGGGCTAACAGAAGGAGAAAGAGAGAGTAGGGGCATGAAGAGACAGAAATAGAGAGAGAGAGAAATAAAGATGGAGACGGGAAGATCGAGAAGGAGCGGGGAGGGAGTTGGGGAGTATGGTGTGCTGTTGGTTTGGCGGTTATTGGGTGGGCAGTGATGATGATAGTGATTGGATCGGGTGGTAGATGCCAAGGACGAAAGTGTTGGTAGTTGTTGGGGGAGGGGGGTGTGTTGAAATTGTACCACAGAGCATCAAAGCACTAACAACAACAACAACAGCAGCAGCAGCGCCGCCAATGGGGACGAGCAGGCAGTACGAGAAGGCGAAAAGTGATGCAGCAGCAGAAGAGAAACAGAAGGAACGCCGGGATGTGGGAAGAGGGGGAGGGGGGGGGAGGTAAGGTATGAAGGGCAGCCACCCAGCCGCGAAAGGTGGTCGCTGGTTTGGGTGGTTCGACTCCCGTCGTCCCATCACAAACCGTGCAGCAGCAGCATCGCATTCGGTTTCGGCCCACGATTTAGTGCACAGTGTACGAACGCGCACACACGTGTGTGTGTGTGTGTGTGTGTGTGGTTGTATTTGTAGGTGTGCGAACCTACGTTAGCCATGGCGACACACACAACACACACACACACACACACACAGCGACAAACCTTGCGCCACTCCACGGACATACGGAACACCCGTGGTATCGCGCGCCCGGCCATAGCAAAGGATTCTCCCCGGAATATCTGAGAGAAAGGCAAAAGAGAAAGGGAGAGAGAAAGAGAGAGAGAGAGAGCACACGAGAGAGAGAGAGCGAGAAACGAAGAGTTGACCCAGAGCAGGATCGGAAGAGGGTGAGGGAGGTGGGGGTGATGTGAAAAAGGAAAAACCAACTGGCGCTGGCGATATATTTCACCACCAGCGCCGCGTTGCCTCCTTACCACCCACCACCCACAACCAACCTCCCACTCACCCTTGTACTGTGTACTTCCAGTCACCAAGGACGACTTGGATTTTGTGGATGGTGTGTGGGACGGGAAGCTAGGGAGGGAGGGAGGGAGGGAGGGGGCATTGATGATGCCCAGGATATTGCTAGGGACAACTGCGAGTTTGGTGCGCGGAGCGTCGTTACCGACGCGCAAGCAAAAGGGTCAATGTTTGAACATGCCGAGTGCGCCGATGAACCCCCCCCCCTTCCTTCACCTCCTCACCCCTACCATTTCCTCTTCCTTTGCCCTCGGCCGGTCCTGGAGTGCTGCTACTGGATGGAGATGGTTGTGTTGGTGCTGTGCTCGTGGTTATGTATGGGTTGTATTTTGTCAAGCAGCGCGCTGACGACGCTACTGTTATCCTTCTGGTGAGCGCGCTTACGGGCGTTAATGTGAATTGATATGTTTCAGGGAGTCCCCGGCCCGCTAGGCCTAGTGCACACCTTATTATAATGATCGATCGAAGGAACACTATCAACGAACACCAGAGATCAGCGGTGGTGTATTGCTGGTTAACTATTATGCCATGCACTGTATCTGCATCACATTGACGAACTATGAGTAACTCGAACTGTTTTACAGGACAAATGTTCTCCTCGTATACAAGCTTTCAAAGAAGGACGGTTATCGAAACAAAAATGTGATCTTCACACCTGATACTATTTCCGCATATTCCCATTCCTTTCGTAGTGCCATGAATTATCGATCTGCGTGTGCTAGATAGAAGAACTGTAGCAAACAAGTGACAGTCGTTGTCGCGTTGTATTCTTCGTCGACCGAGGGCTGGTAGTTTCATGAACAGAGCACCGGCGACATCAGGTGAACTATGATCACAAATAGCAATCATCGTAGACGTTCAATCATCTCAGTAGACCGGTCGTTTCATTGCATCGGAAAGCCCTGTAAAGTAGGGTTCGATGTACCTATTTCGATTCTTTCAAAACCTTTTTCCGACTAATAAGCATGTGAACTGCATGTGAGCGATAGAAACAAGTAAAATTAACAAGTAAATTAAACATCTTTTCCTGAAGATATTACGCCAAAGATTTAAACACATCAACATCTTCCATTTACGAGCAACAAACATAATTTTGATACGTGAAGCATGATATTATGACCATTCTTGCTTTCGATGTATCCTTCAATAGCTTGGTAACCGCTTGCATTGCTCCGGCAAGATGTTGGGAACGATTTTAGAAACCTGAAAAGAATATCAAATACACTTGCAAAATAGCACATTCCATGCAATAGAAATCCAGTACAGCAGACATCCTCCAACACTGGTATAAGAGACTACCGAAAATGGATTAATTCTTTCTAAAAGCGAAGATACTATTCTATCTTCAGTCGCCAGCAGTACAGTTCCCCATCCAACCAAAAAACCCAAGACATCGTTCCATTACATGTTGCTGACGGTAAAACCTTGAGAGGTAAAAACGTAAAAGTGTAAACGACACTCTTCTCTTTCTTCACGCTCATGCTCATCGGTCCATTCGCTATTCTTCAACCGATGGTGACACCATCGCCAAAGGAACCGTTCTACAATCTTTTTCTCACTATCTCTAATACCATGGCACGTCTGAAAAGGATTCTTCTTCCTTCTCGTGATGCACAGCAGTTCATTTGGAGAGTTGATCTGATAATTTTTGCCTCGATTCACAAGGATTTAGTGGGATACCTAAAATGCATAGACCAATGCTTGGCGTTAAAGGGAGAAAAGAAGCTCCAATCTGAGAATAAAATAGGCTATTTTATGAAGAATTTCTATTGCACACTTAAGCCCTAGATAATTTTTTTTGTTGATAACAAACTTTGCAAGTGGCCGCTAAAGAAACATTGAAAAAGGATGTTCATTTCAACCATGGCCACCCCTTTGGAAGGCCAAATAATGGCGCGCTAGACCTGAATTACGATAAAACTTGGAAAGCGCTGGTACCACGGCGCGATACCGAGGACACATAACGGCGGCGGATTGTGAGACCCCGAGAAGGAAGAAAAAAAGGAAAAATAATTCCCTAATTGCTAGCAACCGGTCAGTGAATGCAAATTATCCCCGAAATGAGCGAAACGAAGGAATGGAGAAGAATTCAGGACGAAAAACTGCGACAAACGATACCAAAACTTCAACCACGCCCAAAGGAATCTCTCAAATGGCCAGACCAGGGTGCTCTCTGCCACCATCACCACATCGGTTCCCGTTTGTGATCGAAGTTCAGCAGTTTGCCTTCGAGCCGTTCCGGAGTGTGGGGTAAGGCAGTACAGAATATCGAAGATGAAAATCGCTCCTAAGGCGTCATCCAAACTATAATTATGCTTTCGTTCCTAAGGGCATCCAGCAAGAAAATTGCCATTTAGCTCCCGCACGCTCTTCGAGGCTTGTTGTGCTGCTTTTGCTTTGCTTCAAGGTTATGTCAATATTTTATCGACCACGATAAAGGCAGTAAAGCGAGGAGTTTTACGAAATTTCTCTATCGGAGTGAGAGCAATAGGTTTGCTGAGGAATGAGGAAATATCTACCAAATGTATAGAAAAATCTTTGAAAACAGAAAACGACCAGAAATGCGCTGTACAATGTCGTTTCTACTTGACATTCTGGTTCCAGGAAATTTTCAATGTAAAAAGCATCCATACCAGCCACTAACTTACCTAGGGCAGGATCGAGAACTGCTTGGGCAGCCTGCTCTTCGCTGACTGGAGTCTTCAGCCACATCTTCTTCAGCTTCATCGCCACCGGCGAATCCTCGGATGTTGCCACTGAAAACGAAAGAATAATCAGCGATAGTCAGACGGCGTTTGTGGAAAGGGGGACACAGAGATCTAGCGCGAGTTGAAAGAGAAGTAGAAACCATTTCAAGCGTTTCCTTTCCCTTGGTTTGGAGAGAAGTGCCATTGCCGGTCGGAGCTTGCTACGTTTCTCGGCGGTCTTCCTGATACACCTTTCCATAGTTGAAGGTGCGGTAGCGATGGTAATGCGGATGTGATTGCGATTGTGGTGCATTGTCGCTTTCAGAAACTCATTGGCGTTTGGTCTGCTTGCTGCCAAACGATTTCTAAAGAATGCTTTATATAATTTCTGTCAGTTTCTGTTCCTTCGTACTCTATTAAAACTTTAAAAGTATTTCTAATGACTGCACTTGTGCTTAAATATCCATTTTAAGTTTTTAACTTTTCGTTTCCAATTTTCCGATGTGTGTACGTAGAGTAAAAAAAATTTCAATTATTTAAATAGTGGATTTGTGCATCTAGTTGATTTGATTGGCAAAAAATTAAATTTAATTAAAAAAAACAATAATGTTTCATGTTTTTGTAAGTGAAGTAATTCACTTACATAAATGAAGAGTAAATAATGCAAATTAAATAAAATGAACGAGTGATTTATATTGTATGTATGTCGACACGATATCGTGATAACATGATTTCAAGTTATTCAGTTCTGACGGCCGACTTATACCAAGAATTCACAATCAACATTCTTTACTCATTCGTCTATCCATCTATCAAACGAACAAGTTAATGTGACAAAAGTACAGAAACTGTTTGAATTTGACAAATGATCAACGTAACATCTAGGCATCAGTTGCTAATATCTAAAGATACCTTTATGAAAAATGCGATTTTGCTGCATTTTTCCAAATAAACGCGTACAACATGAGCACTGGTGGCGAGTTCTTCATATGTTTTCCATACCAAAAAAAAAAACAGTTCGATGAAGTTATTTTCTAAAGTGTGCGCTACCCTAGTTTCAATGGACTATAGCTGATGTGAGAGCGAAAACCAGAGTGCACCCAAAGTGCATTTTTCACGAAAATATTTCGTTAATCGAAACTTCACCGAGACCCGGAACCCGATCGATCGGTGATGTTGAAGGGGTACACAACAACTATATATGATGAACCAGCGCCACTAGCCAGCGAGCTCTAGTCCTCAGCATGCCTGCCTGCCTGCCAGCCGGATGATAACCGAGAAAGCATCGAGCACTTCCACATCCCAAACCCCCAACCGTGTCCCCGCCACCAGTAGAAGGGGGGGGGGGGGGGATTGAGAATGCACAAATAAATGCATTTCACATTCTGCTGACCGCCACTGCGCGCCAGCACCATTACCCATCATCACCATCTGCCTTCCAGGGAAGGAGCGCAGAAATCGATACTTTTACTCGTTACGCGTAGCGAGCGAAATGCATATGGCCGGATCTGAAAGATCGCTTCTCCGACGCCCAGGCCCAGGCCCAGGTACCCGAATCCCACACATGCGTGGATATGCCCGGACCCTGGAACACCGCCGGCACGGCACCGGCGAGATCACCACGCACCAGGATTTCGGTACGCACAATTTTGTGCCTTGATGCTGCACCAATTTAGATGCACTTTTGGGCAAGAGCGAGCGAACGAACAAGCGAGTGTGCTTTGTCTGTGTGTGTGTGTGTGGAACGGGTGGGTGCGGAGAGCGGCGTTGTGTGGAGACCGCCACCTGCCTTCTCGCCGCCACTAACATACACCGCGAATTGCAGTGAAACAGGAAACGCATCGACATCGTCTGTCCACTTCTCCTCACGGGCCCAACAACGATGTACACGAATGCATACAGCACACACACACATACACACTGGGCAGTGCATCGTATCCGCTCTTGTCCAGGGGTCCTTGTTCATCCTCGTCGTCGTCGTAGTCGTCGTCGTCGTATCTACATTTCCCGCGAAATCAATTCGAAATCAGTTTGCTTCGAGGTGCATCCCCAGTACACCACGATAATGCCTACAACGGAACCCCGGGCGACGAGCAGGACGGACGACAGACCAACTAGCGGACGGATCGGATGAGGGGCGCTTGGGAAATGCGGAAAGGGATCCTAGTAGATGCACTCTAGGAGCAGGAACCACCACCACCACCACCAGTGCCAACCATTACCCAAAAGTACGCAGATGAATGCTTGTGTTGTGTTGTGTGCTGGGGGGGATGAGATATGCTATATACTCTCTTCCTGTACCCATCTCGCACGGTACTATCCTAACTCTCTGTCTCGCTGCTGTTTGGTGGCTGCGGGTGCCGATGTAGCCCGAGAACGAGCGCCTTTATACATATATGCGTAACTGTTATTGCGGGAAAGATTTGAGAAGTGCACATGTGGTGCATCCCACCGTTCCGCCATCATTCCGTGGCTCAACAACGGTGAATAGAATTCGATCCGTCAACCGCACACACTAGGAGCGCTGCCCGGTTCCGCCCGGTAGGAGAGAAAGTCTCGTTTAGTTTTAGCCTAAAAGGCATCGAAAGGTGATAAGGAGCCCCCCTAAATACTACACACAAACACACACACACACCCTAGCCCTGGCCCCTGTCGTTTTCACTCTATTTCGTTCCCCACATCCATCGCTCTCTGTTACGTTTTCTCTCTTTCTCTCTCTCTCTCTCTCTCTGTTTCTCGGTCTGTCTCTCGCTACCGCGACAACGGCTCGGCCTCGAACTTGGCGGAAAGATTGCGCTTTTATATAAACATATTTGGAGTACAAAACTTCCGAATTATATGTACACCAACGGACGGACGGACGGACGGACGACGCGCTTGGTTTGGTCGTATCGTTCGCTCGCTCGCGACACGCTCACCACCACACGCATGTCACACAGGAGGAGTCGCCGGTCCTCTATCAACCACCTCAACGCCCACCACACCAAGCCACCCCACCTTTAGCTCCCTTTCGTCCTTCCACCATTATTTGTCGGATTTTCAGGCTTGGCCAAGGAGCTTGAGCCCTAGTGGTGCCCCGGGAATACGTAGAATGGTGGTGTGGTGTGATGTGATGCACCAGCAGAACCAGCGCTACCTACTACTACTACCCATATGATGATGGGGAGTGGGTGGGTTGTGGTGGATAGGATTTTCACCACCCATTCTCATACCCAGGTGGTGCTGGATACAGCGGAATTATTTCAACCGCGAGAAACTAGCCCTTTCGAATGGGGTTGAAGAGACATCAGGCAGAGGAAGAGAAAGAAAGAAATTTACGTTCAAACTAAAGGTTGTGGTCTGTGATGGGACCGAAAAAAATAATCGGTTGAGAGTTCTATACCAAAACAGGATCGTCAAAAAAAATCGTTGGGTATTGAACTGATGGGAGATGGGTAAAAAATATGACTGCAAATGATACGGATTTTGGACGGATTTTGAGAACTTATCACAACGTGCTAGTTATATTGTCGAACAAAATCAAATGTGTTTCCAATGTTGAGTAGTTCTTGGAACTTTTCAATTTTCCCTGCGTATAAGCTTTATCGAATCGTTCTTGTTATGCTTCAGAACGAAGGAGGCGCATGTTTTTCACTTTACAACCTGCGGTAGCAACGGTGCAACCAGCGCACTATAAGTTCTCGCGAGAAATTACTGCCAAATATCAAGAAATCGACGATATCGACCTTATTGTGGCCATCGATCTTATCGCACGGCCAAATGAAATGGCCGACTATTTTTATCACCTTTAAATTAGACTAGCTAATTTGGAAAATATTAAATGGATTCTTTAAAAAGTTTCGAAGCCTAAAAAATCGCCATACATTTCAGACTATAAGTACCAGCACAATGCTAGTACGTTGTATTTTCCATTCCATTAATTGAATAAATTCGAAAATTTTCGTCTTGTCAATGACTTTCGGGACAAAAATTAAATAACTAGGAAGATGTTTCATGATGAATTGTACTTCCATTCAATAGACGTTCATCTCCTATACCATGCACATTTACATACAGGTTCAAATCATTGTAGTTGTTTAATAGAAGCAAAAACAAAAAGACCACATGCGTGTGCACGTGCACACGACGACTACAGCGCTTAAAATCCCCGTTTATCCCCGGTGCATATCAATCCGTTCATCCGGGGATGCAAGCTGGTAGTTTGTGCTGGTTGGCTAGGTAGACCCGGGAATTGATGGTAGCGTCCGTAGTGTCCGTCTGTCTTCTATGATAATGCCGTGGTGAATACGTTTGCTCCGAGAGTCCAGCTAATGTGTTACCACTACGCTGCTTTCGGTTCCGTAACGATGATGATACTGCCCAACTACATCATCAATGGTTATGAACGCATAGACTCTAATAATTAATTATCCAGACTGAACAAGAACAACAAGAACCGAGAATACTCTACATAATAGAATACTCTCTTAGGTTGCTCTAGAGTACCACCAGCAGCAGCAGTAGTAGCTGCACCCAAGATAATAATATAGGATGTGTGTTCCTAACTGCTGAACGGTTTTCTAATTTGCAGCATGCTTTTCAATGATGAGTTTCTACCTGGTCGACTCGTTAACTGCAAGGAATGCAACTGGAGTTTTGTAAACGAAAATTATAATATTGAAGCACCTCATTCAAATAAGTTCAATCAAATTTGTTATGCTGATAAATTGAAAAGAAGATACTGAAGAAAAACTTGACTGGTTCTTTTTTTAATTCTTAAATTGATAGTTTATGCAGCTCATTGTATGTATGTATATATGTATTGTATGGAATTTGTGAATCAATGCTGAAGTAGTGCTGAAGGTTAACGCTATACACCTTAAACGGAGCGCAACTCTAGATCCTTTGTGAACGGATCTAATCTTTGTCACGCATGATCGATTATTTACTGTGTGTACTTCTCTAAACGCAGAACATTGGCTGATCTTTCGATGTTCGCGTAGTCTTGAGTACATTTTATTTGGTTTAGTTTTTTGTTTAATTTTAAAGATACAAATAACGTTATTCAACAAATGAGAAATATATCGCAGCTGCAAAAGAATTAAATTTCTAGATGCTAAACTATAACAAAAAATATGCTCGCAAACATCAAGAATAACGTGCTAAAAATATGCAAAGTATTACTATTTTCTTCTAGCAATAGCAATCTAAATCAACATTACACAGTCCAACTAGCAAACCTTCAATATTCAACGACTAAATGGACAGCTGTTTCCTCTTTTCATTTCCCAGAAGCATCACATCCGGACAGAAATTACGATGTCCAAACTGGAATCTCTTACTATCGTTTTGCTTGCACCACCTTGGTCGAGCAACTGTACATCCAGAGACATTCAAACACACCAGCTACGACTGTTTAGCCACTGGTAAAGATCAAAGGGAGGGAGGTAAGTTGCTCGAAACTTCTTCAACTCTAGCCGTCTTTGCCAGCTAGTCACTAGCCACAGTAACACCACATTTAGTAGATCGGTACTTCGTTTTACTTCACCGCAGTTCCAATACTACTAGTTGCTTGTGGTGTTGAGTAGGCCGTTGCCAAACTTCCTGTTTCAATCAGGGATGTAACAATAGTTGTGTAGAGGAAAACATTTTATCTTTGCATTATCAGGGAATATTTTTATAGTTTTGCTTATTGAACGATTGTCGGAAGTTATGGAAGAAGATAATTCATTTATTAAGATGAGTCGTTAATTATATATTCATCTTAGTATCTTTTTATAAAACGCCGTAAATGGTTTGTTACAACTCTACGACATTGTCACGCTTGAGAGAAACTAAAACATAAACGTAACACTTACTCTGGTGCTTATCAGCTAACTGTACAAGCGGCGTTGGAAGATCTCTTCGCCTGTAGAAGCACATTACTTTTGCTTCGACGTTGCCGTTCGGTGTTTTGTTCAGTTCCTCGATACGCCGAATCTGGAACGGTGTCGTGGGCGAGGTCTCCACGTACACGTAATCTGAAATCGAAACAAGATTGTTTAAATTACAAAAATGATAAGTTCACATTTTTTCCAGCAAAATAACGATCAGAAATATAAAAACACAACTCAACAGATGTATTACAAAGCAAGACCCGTCAAATAAAGTACATCTTTGTTCTTTGTGGTGTAAAATACGTTGAACAATTGTCAAAGTATGATATTACCCTTTCCATCCACAACACAACACACTTTGGTTATTCTCCGATTTGCATCCGTGCGAGCGAATAATAATATTGAACTAGCGTTTCCAAAAGCTAAACTTTTCGCAAAACACCTCGGCACATCACGAAAACCAAAGGCTGGTATAGTGTGTCCATGTTCAGGTCACATGAAAAGAATTGAACACCAAACACCTACCCCAGTGGCACCAGTTCGAACATAATGATGACGCAAACATGAAAGCAGCAGAAACGCAGAATGCTGCAACAGGGGGATGCCAGCACGAAGAAGGAAAAATGAAACCATTTTTCGCGTAAGAGCATTGCCTACGACCAGGTGGAAATGACGATTTAGCAACCCCTTTCCCTCTCTCTTTGTCATAATTTATCGACCGCAGACATTTTGGAAAAAATCACACGACCACTTTTCGATTTGCAACGTGTCGAGAGAACACCACTTTATCGAACGTAAGCAGTAAAAAAGCCATGTGGTAACCATCTCGCTACTACTTGGGACTATTTATGAAAACAATTAATTACGTGTAATTACGTGTGTATTAGTTTATGATTATCACATACCGAGGCCAAATATTCAATAACTATGAGATAAGCTTGGCAATCATGCTATCTGTTCTTTTCGTGTTTGTTAAAACAAAAAAGATACGGCTGTTAAAATAAAAACTTTGAAAAAATCTCCGCACCGTGTTAACTGCACCAAATTCCAATCGTCGGTTATAGGGTGTTATAATCTAGACTGTAGAAGAATGAAACCGAACAGAATTTGAAATCATTGTATGGTTCTGAAGATTTGGTCGGATTAAATTACCGAATATATTGAGATTGATATTGAACTTGGCTTTGTAAACACTGACGAATCACTGAAAAAGCAATAGAATCAAAGCATTCTGCGACTAAATGCGTTTGTTTCTGATTAACTGAAAAGCATCAATTTGATAACTTTTGAACCAAATTTATGTCACTTGTGCATAAATTGGTAATAAAAAATATACGATTATATACATTACGATTATTTGAACGATTTGATTTCATTATTACTTCAGCATTTTACAAATAGTATAGTCATATCATCAGTGTTAATGTTTTTGCACGAGCAGCAATGCGTTCGACAGACTGTTCAACGATTACCAGCCCAAAAGTATTCCACCTTTAACCAGCAGAAGAAAGCCTCAGAATGCATAGGTTTCTCACGGATTTCCGCCTTCGTCGTCGTGGTAAAACTTGGCCTCCTCCGTCTGATGTGCTACTGGCGTTACCTAACGTTCCATCTATCTTCCAGCGGTTTTTAACAGCGCAATGCAAATCAATGGCTACACGATGGATGGCTGCTGGCTGTTGCGTTCAAATCACTGGGCAGCATCACCAGATTCACGCGCCAGAGGTCGAAGAATCAATCATGTGAACGAAAGCACCATTGCCAAAGGTGTGCAGTAGCGCAGGGGAGAAGTTCATCACATACGCAGTGCGCGCTGCTGGTGGTGGCAGATTGGTCCATCAGGCCATTCAACTCTCCCCGCTCTGCCGGTGCTTCGGGCAATAGAGACAGATACGTTTAGCTGGTGGGTCGCGGGTATAATGGTTAGCCGGGGGATGTTGGAAGTTGTTATACAGTGATGGCCGCATAATTAACTCACTCAACCATCTCCTCGCTTTTTCTTTTCGTGGTTCGATTCTTGGCTGGTTATATTCACGTTTTAAGCATCATTTGAAGAGTGAGGTACAAGTCCAGGGATTTCTCGAGACTTATTCAAGTTAATTATCTGTACCATAGGCATGAAACGTTTGTTGGATGATAGTAGCAGTCCTAAAGACATTAACTGGAGCATATTTTCATGAAAAATGCTCGCCAAAGAACTAGCGTCCTAGAAAAAGGACCTTTACACTGTGTACATCATCGTCAAGAAGGAAGCAAAACTCATCTATATATATAAAAATCTCGTGTCACATTTTTTTGTGTCCAAACTCCTCCGAAACGGCTGAACCGATTCGAACCAAACTTTGTGGGTCTCTTCTGTAGGTGTCAGAATCGGATGTAAACTATATTTCATTCCCATTACTTAACTTTTTCAAAAAATAGGAAAATTATTTTTCGTAACTTTCTGTTAAACTATGATTTGATATTTTTCTTAGATTTTTAATACAAAAAAACTAATAATATCAAATTTTCTAAGTCCTAGCTCAAACAGTTATTTTTTTATGATTTTTTGAAAATCCACTAATTCACCGAACAGTAGTTGCCATACTGACCGCCAGGTAGCGTTGCCAGCGCAAATTAATTCAATTGATGAGAATTTTATCCTAGAAGGCTTAGCTCAGACCGGTTTAAGCAGGCAATATGCATAGTTCGAATTTTCGAAATTTCATCAAAGATCAAAAAATTATGTATAGAAAATTAAAATGTGCACACACATTACTAACAGTTTAGGATGTACTCGATTGCACGTTTAGTAGGAGGTAAAAAAATCCTCACTTTCCCCAAACAACAATGATGATAATTGAAGCGCAATATGAAAAATCCAGATATTTTCAATCGTCGAGTTAGACACCGATATCCGGCCGTATCGATGAAAATACGGAACATTCATATTCATGTTGAATTCTATAGTTTATTTGCAAGCATTTACTACATCATTCATCACATCAGCTAAAAAAAATGGGATTCATATCGAATTTATACTGAATGGCAGTATATATCAAATATTAACATTATCATAAGTGCTGTTCCCCGGGGTCTAAACTCCAGGTGGCAACGTGAGGAGCTCAACTCAGTTATTGGAAAAATGAGTCATTATGTGTGTTGTGTGTAAAAGGGCAGTAGATTAGCGAATAAAGGAGAATGTGACTAGAAAACTCAGATTCTTTGCGACGCTAATGGTATCCCAAAAGCGAGGACCCCTTTCCGAGGGCCTAGCACCAACGACAAAAACCTGAGCTCGATAGTCCCCCAAAAGCGAGGAGGAATTAAAGGCAACGGGATTACATACACAACAAGCAGTCTGCGTTAGTCGCAGCAATGCTTCCGATTCCTTCGCAGGCAAAAGGGAAGCGTGCCAGCCGAGTATCAACTGCCAATGATAATTTAGTAATAGTAGCTGATTAATCCATGAAATTCAAAAATACGCTCAATACCATGGTTGGCGATCATGTAACCAAGTTTGAATCATCGGCAAATATTAACAACCATCATAACACACAAAGTACTAACACAAAGAAATAGAACATTTCAGTAAAACCTAATCTTCTACGCGTAGCGACGCACGCGGGTCATGCTAGTTACACTATATGCGCATATTTCCGCTCTTTTTCCAGTTTGTCCTCCCAGCTTGATCTAATTCTCTCCTTCATCCTCATCCCTTGTACGCTACGCTGCTCTCATCGCCGTAGCCACTCCACTCTCATCCTATGCTTTCGTTCGAAAGTTGTTGACCCTGAACCGAGCATGAGACCCAAACCCAAAATCCAACGCGCGGACCTTCGCAAAGAGTAACATCCCATTACGCCTGCTTCTCAAGGTGCGTTGTTCAGGGGGCTCTCCACCGCGGCACTCTATGGCCAGATAAAAGGGAACGAATGTAAGACAGAGAGGGCCAAGAAAAGGAAACAGGCAACGCGATGGCGGCGTTTGCCTTCTCCGTCATCGATTGACTTCTTTCCTATTTTCCTTCTCGCGGCAAAGGGGGACCGCCGCCGGCCGCCCTACTCTAAGTGACTTGGTGGGTCATTTCGTCAGGAAGCCAACTAATCATGCTGCACAAGGTGTATCTATGTGTGTGTGTTTGTGTTTGTTTGTGCGCGCGCGCGTAGAGCAACGATGATCACTAGACATGCGAAAAAGTATAGCAGCATGATGGCGTTGATTCGGAAGAAGACGAGGCCCATTCACTAAGGTGGCTACGAAGCGTGTGTTGATTCGAGTCTTTGATATCTCCCTCTCATTTTTCTTTTCGTCCATTTCCTTTCACAAGGATCCCAAAACGATAGAAATCGGTTAAAGTAGAGCGGATCAACAGAATGGGGAACACATTTCAAGGGATTCATAGCTCTAGAGATCGTATTTGTCACAAGAACCGAACAAGACAGCGGTAAAATGGAGAACTAACGAAGCGAAGTTATGGCGTAGGCTATCAAATGAGGTTTGGTGAGAGCGACATACCATAGCAACCTATAGTACTTGCCGAAAAAACCAGATTTCTGTTTATATGCGACACTATAAAACCTACAAATTCTTTATATTTAACCAAAAATTATTGTCAATTCAATCGGATTGCCAAACATTGTGTAAAGGCAACAGTAAGAAGCAACGTTGAAGCAATGTGTCAATGACCATAAAATGGAACAACGGCTTCAAACAACTAAGCGCACTCGCAAAAAATGGTACACTCTCTTGGTTAGAACACAAGACGGCAGGCAATGGGAATGATTTTCGTCACAACGTTGATTCAAAGCGGCCACAGATCGGTGCACCACAAATGTGCACAAACGGATGGTGCGACACACACGAAATGTGTACTATTTTTAGGATCCAAAGCCTATCACCCTTTCCAACGCCACATTTCTTTGCCACCTCATCGGTCGGCGACGATCGCTGATCGATTCTTCCTGTTGCCAAACACAGTGTGCGAGGCGTTAGCAGCGAAAATAACGATTCCGGCTGCACATCTGCCTAACCAAACTAACAAAGAACTGTCGATATCAGCTGCGCTCTCAAATACGGCGTATCATTAAAATTGATCCAACCAACCAATGGAAAGTTCAACCGGACACATAGCGAGGTTCAACATAAAAAAATGAAAATTAATCGTGGCTAAAATAAGGTGTCATTGCTCCTACCCCACCTCCTTCACAGAGAGACATGCTTACCTCCAACGCGATACATGTTTGTTGTCATAGTGTTGCTATTGTTGTTTTGTAGCGCGCCTGTATCTATCAGCAAACTCGCGGCTCTTCCCAACAGCGGATCACTCGCTGTTTATGCTCACGCAACCCTCTCGCGCACTCGATGATTTTCCCGCTGTTCCTGCTTTTCGCTGCACTATGGGCGCTTTGGTTTTTTCTCCTCTTTCTCTCTCTATCTCCCTTTCCCGCTACACACACACACACACAATCACCCGTTATCAACCGATAACGTTGCCTTGACACGCAGCTGCTTCTTTACACACTGTCAATAACACAAGCACACACACTCGAGGTGACGACGACGACGACGCTACGACGACGTGAGCCCCCAGGAACCGTTGAGAGCAGGGCCGCAGGAACGCAGAGCTACAAAGAAGGAAACGACGACTTTAAGCTTTTCACGAAGCACGCACAATTCACGCTCATTTTTTTTTTATTTGCTTCGACAGCGAGGTCCAAGCAGCCCGTCTTTCACGCATAGGAATACATTCACCTCGCCGGCGTTGTCACCGCACTTTTCACTGGCGCACGCCAACACATACATATGCAGCTGCTGTCGGGCTTCCGTACCAGATACTTTGTTTTAATTTCACTTTTTTTTCGATCTGGGACAGCATGTTTCGCTCAAACATTATCGTGGCTTTGTGATAGAGACCTGTGTCACGCTGCTTATCACTTCGTACAGTGGCTGTTCGATTTCTAACGCCTACTGGCGTTTTCTTTGTTGGATAACAAGCTGTATGCAGATGAGTGACACGAGGTGGAGCATGTGAAGCATGTTTCATATAGAACTTTTCAGAACTGTATCACATATACTCAGCGAGAGAGTAGCCGGATTCCCTTTTATTTCGCTTCATTTCTATAGATGCTAGAGAGGAAGCTCTTCGATACCGGCTTCCAACAAATAGCGTGTGCCCACCCTTCGCTAAATGACTTCCGAGGGGAAATGCGTGTAGGATGCGTGAGGTGTTGATCGTTGCAACAACAACAAGAAAAAATAAACCAAGTGTTGTTCCATATATTGCTTTCAGGCAGCACGCTGAGGTGGATTCCTCCGACAAGGGGCGCGCTCAGGAAACGCTCGATTGCCTTTAACTTTCTCGCTCTTTCGCTCTCTCCTTCTCATTCTCTGTCTCCTTGCGCCATTCTTCTTTTCCCTCTTATTTATCATTCCTACGTTGGTGGTGTGTTCTTTGCATCTTTGCTTCTCTCTCCACAATCATTTGCAAACCATTTTATTTTAGATTTCACCGGAACAGATATTGATTCGTTAAATAAAAAAAAATCAAAGGCGTTATGGACCCTAATCATCGATTAGTGTGTTATGAAAAACCTTTTCAAAATTATAAACATAAGCAAAACAAACAAACTCATTTCCCCAAATTACTCAATGCAATAAGCCCCCCCACCGCCATCCTCCTCATTTATCATGTTCCATTAGCAAGCCAGCGATGTGCGATACGGTAGAGTGTTATAATAGTACCGGCCACACATGTAACAACGTTCGTCTACTTGCTTGCAGACACTCGCTGTCCCTCTCTTTCCTTCTTGGTCGCTTTCTTTACCACGCTCCACGCTCTGCGCCACCACGGCTCATCGCAGCAGTCCTTCCCTAGCTACTTCGTTTTTTTTTTGCATCTTGTACTGCTCTCGCGTGTGCGTTTGTGCTCCAGTATTTTGTGATCATGCTACAACCCCCCCCCCTTTCCACCCCTTCACTTCTACTTCATCCTTCCGCATCTGTTATCCATCTTTGTCGTTTCCCTACAGCGCCAGCACCGGTCCCCTTTCGCTCTCTTTCTTGCTTTCGCATCGTTTCCCCGAGTCTTGGGGTGATGTACCAGCGGAATGCCGAGAGATGGGGGGAGAGCGTCGCCTGAAGGGGTTCCCGTTACACTCTGCCTTTGAATGGCTTTGGAGATTTTTCCTGTTTTTCCTTTTCGCCATACGCACCACACACTCGCGTACAGCTTGCCGCGACAACGGTTTTGCTGTCAAGGTGTTGTACCACCGCCGTCTTGGGGAAGACATTCATAATTAAAAAATTATCCACCCTGCTGCTTCTCCATGTAAAACCGAATTCAGTCGACCATCGTCCGACACCATCCGGCGACGATTTCAATAAGTCATGGCTCACTAAGCATCGTCGCGAACTAAATTCGATTATCTCGGTGACTGCTGGCTGGGGTGTCCCGTTGCCCCTCACACTGTAGCTGTTGCAGCTTATCACTTATTCATTTGTTGAAAGCACCTCCCTCCTCCCAACCCACGCATCGTACAGTGCTGCGCCTTGCACGAACACCACCATCGCTTTTTGCTAATAATCTTTGTCTTCACGATTTCTTCCCGTATCACATCTCATCAACCTTCACCTCTGTCACCGTCCTAGGGCCTCATCGTCATTTTGCCTGTACACCCCGCAACGCACCGCGCACCGTGCGGATGTTCCGCGTCCCTTCGTCCCACCAGTAGTCCAAGAGGGCAGAGGTAAATGTTTCTAAACGATTGTCTCTGCCCAGCTTCCCAACCGAAGCGCGACCCCCGTCGGTAAAGTCCATACTGAGATGGCCATCTCACTTTGGAGCTCACTACGCCGCGGGGACAAGACCGTGTTCGGATTAATCGGCTAGCATATCGCTTCAGCGATTCGCGACTTTCGGCAAAATAAGAGCACGCTGTTGATTTTTGTCCAAACTGTGCACATCCACGAGCATCCACGATCATCGAGTATCGGAATCGTGGTCAGCGCCGTCAGCTAGGAACTTTTCACCGAGTAACTG
The DNA here is from genome assembly GCF_943734745.1 of Anopheles darlingi. Taxonomy (NCBI): domain Eukaryota; kingdom Metazoa; phylum Arthropoda; class Insecta; order Diptera; family Culicidae; genus Anopheles; species Anopheles darlingi. The sequence goes on from NC_064874.1 coordinate 42,464,852, forward strand.
CTGGTGGGCTGGTGGCGACCGAATTCAACCGACCGTAACGAGAAGCATCGCGTTCGTCCGGCCAGAGAGCAACGTTTGCACCACCACCTTTCCTCCAACGGCGTGTAGCCACTCACCCACAACCAATGACAGCGACAATCGCGGTAGCGGATTGTGACGAAAAAAAAAAACTTTTATTGCTATTTAAGCAAAGCAGCTCGCACTCACTATCCTCTACTGGCGCCCTTTCGTCGTCCAAATAATTAGAACACTAAGCCTTTAAGCCCACTTTGCCGCCGCCCTCTTCATCTTCCCTTCCCTTCATTCCGATATGATAATGACGACGGTAACTGCTTCTGGGCTGAGACGGCTGGATGGCGTTGATCCGGGGCAGCGAAAAACTGATCCGGATGTCGCACCACCGCACCGTGCATATCCTGTTTTGCGACGCACACCACCGCGGATCTTCACATACCGGTTCCGGTATTCTTTCGCTCGTGCCGTTACTCTCGAATATCGATACCACCGCAAGTGCCGCTTTGGTGGCCACCGCGACCAGTTCCATGAAGAATATCAAACCGGCAGATTTGGTGACACTTTTCACGCACGCACGCAGCCACGCCAAGCACACGGTTTAGCACGATCCCAGCGGAAAAGGGGGAAAATCCGCGTACCTCTAGTTGTTTTCCTTTCCCGTGTTTCCCGACGCAGACGACGCTTTTCCAACTTTTCTTTTCATCTTTTTTTTTTTACGCGAGCCACGCCACGGGAGCCATGATGATCGGGATTCCGAATCGGGTTGAAACTGAGTTTAGTTTGAAGCGCGATTGAGATCACGCTCTCACCGTCGACTTTTTTCTCACTATAGACTTTTTTCTCACTATGGTAAAAAATTATCGTTTTTTATTTCGTTCGTTGTGTCGTTTATATCGTTTATCTGATTTTTTTTTAACTCCGACACCTCGCTGCGGCAGCTTAAAAAAAACCCGTTGCGTGTGCTCAAAGCAGAGGGCTCAAGACTCAGAGAATCGTTCGGGCGGAAGCAGAAAATGACTTCACGGCTGAAACGACTGAAACTTGGAACTTCTTCGCCGTTACGACGACACTAGACTAGTTTATTGGGTGTTTCCACAAAAAAGAACAACTTACAGGCGCAACCTACGAACTATCATGGACGCCGCCTAGCTTAAGAAACTAGTGCTCGTCTCAGTCGTGTTACTTAACACGTGTTAATTTGCGTTGCGTCTCTTACCTACTCTTTCAGCTGAACCTTTCAGCCTAAACCTCAACACTTCGAACAGAACAGAGGCTTTCCAACTAACTAACTAACCTACTAACCACTCTTACAAGTCACCACCAGCACCTTTGCAGGAAAACCCAAAGTACGCGCCTGCACTGGCGCCTGCCAGTGGATTTTGAGAACGTTCAGCCTTCCGCAGGTCATTTGGCAGGAGGTAGCGAGGCGCGAATTTTGGTCACTCTGGTTCCTCTAGCAAAGTTGTGGCGGCTCAATACAAAGCGGTCAATAGCCTAGCTGTTCATTTTCCTAACTTCGTCCTTGCTTTTAGGCAGTTTTCGTAAACCTTACACTGATAATTTCCTTAAAACTACCTCACTAACTAACTACCTACCTACCTCACTAGAAACTAACTACACTACACTAACTAACTACTTAAACGTCTATAACTCGGCCGATTTTCTTCGTCGCCCAGTACGCCGTTCCTCCCTATCTACACCCACTCGAATAGCGCCGGCCGCTCTTGCTGTTAATTGCTTCCTGAAGTTCCCAGACGAAAGGAACTCAACCAGCTCTGGTAGTTTAGGCTAGTGCCGGCGGCTGACTTTGAGAAAACGTCCCAGTACTGAAGGTGAAGGCGCCCAGCTGAAGGTATTTCGGTGAACAGCAAGGCCACACGGGCAAGAAAACCAACTCTTGTTCGAAGAATTTCCGTACATTGGTCTCATGAAGCTGAGCTGCTCCCTGAGGTGCTGCACTTGTTGCTAAGGAGGAGGTGCTGTGGCTCTTTGTGGCTGTTGGTCTCTTTTCTCTTGTCCGATCCGACCTGCGATGGTGGCCAGTGGGATATGCTGGTTAATCTGATCAACAAGCACGGGCCAATGCCGAAGTCTTCCCGGAGAGCTACAGCTCGTATGAACTCGGTCATTAAGAGCAAGGTACTGATTGATTGAACGGCTAGTTTGCGTTCGGTATCCCATGATACCGCCGGAAAAGTTCCATAGGAGTGCTACGACAAGTCGAAGAAGTATCTAACGATCGGGCCGATCCGACCGATCGATTTTTACGAAAAGTAAGTCAAACCGTACTTCGACGTGGACGATAAGGTGACGGATCCTCGCAGCTCGAACCTATACGGACGGTCGTTCACCGTCGAGACAAGCGGTAGACTGGCCAGTAGGAAGGCGAAGGTGATAGCGACCGTCCAGCGATGGATCCAACACATTTTCCTGTCCCGAAAGGTCCACTCCTGCTCCTGGCTTGCACAGATTGCCATCGAACAAACCTTGCAAAAAAGCGATCGCCTGGGTGATTTTCTTAGGCGATAATGATCTCGAAAATGAACAAAAATAAATTTGACGCCTGGGGCCGCCTTCGCTAACCACTACCGGTCATATTCCACTAGAAAACACATTTCAGTACCATTTCACATGATTTCTTCTTTATTTATAGTCATTTGTAGTCAATTTATGCATAAGGACATAATAAGGTTTTGAAATTAGGCCCCAAAATACTGTACAGCTACTTAGTTACATGGTGTTTTTAAAAATAAAAACTAATCTTGCCACACCTTTATAGATTCCCGCTTCCGTACGACAAGACATCATTTCATTTCAGCCGTCAAGGTTGCACTCTTGAGTCATTTTTGCTTGTGCGAGAGGAAGCGTATCTTGCTCAGTAGACAAAAATTAAAACAGCAACATCGAGAAACCTTAGCGCAAAAAACATACTACTATTTATAAACAAATCTTATGAAATCTTGGTTTTTCCCAAATGTCTTTAAGCGCTTCAATCAGTCATACCAGTACGAACATCGCGGATCTGAATATGCGCGGCCTGGCGCGGTGTTGAACTCACTGAGCCGTGTGCATTTGTAATCAGAGCTATTGTTACTATCATTATTGGAGAAGAGCAAACTGTATGTCGGAATAAATCTTGTTTGTTTCCAAAAATATAAAGCAAGAAGCAAAATACACGGCTCTTGCACTTTTGCAGGCTAAAATGGCTGGAGAAAACACGTGAAGCAGGAAAGCATTCGATGAAAAGCGATGAGATCGACGGAACTGACGATATTAGTTGTGAATACTTGGTCCTAGTACCTAGTGCATTCAACGCATTCTGCTGTTTCGTTTATCCACAATGTAACCACAAACACTCTAATATCGTCATCATTGACCCCTTTTACATCCGTTCAGCAAGAACCGTTTAGTATGTTTTAGCTTATTGTATTACAATCGTCCAATCATTTGTAAAATTTAAATCCTACCATTTTCCCCACGATGTGGACGCAAATCCATCTGCGACTATTTTGAAAATTGGTTATTAAGTTTAAAAACCTTTCACCACTTCTGCACGCTGCTAATAAGTGGGATTATATTAAAAGTCGAAAAATATGTTTGTATATGGTATTTTAAGCTTTCTCTTGCCACATTTCATCGTTTTCAAGCATATCTGTTCCACCCTTCTCCATCATCTGACCTATATACTATCTTGTTGGTGTACGTTTTAAGAGAAATATACAACGCATCATTTATATGTTTTAGACATTGTTTGTATAATTCTCTTCCAACATACTGAATAGGATTCAATAATAATATTTATGATAACTTTATTTACGACAATATATAAGAAGCGAGTATATCTAATTCTATCCACAATATATATGTATATATATTTTTTAGTGTTATATATACGTGTATATATCAATGTATATATGCATATATATACATATACACATAATAGCTTTATACAAAAAAGGAAATCTTTTAGTTTTCTGTTTTGTTGATTTTCATGACCAAGATCGGTTGCTTCGTCAGTTTCTTGGTTGCTTCTCTCTCTCTTACATACATTAAGCTTTGCTTTTGCACCGTTTTGGACACAGACCACAAGGTGGCCGCTCCCTTTCCTTCGAAGGCTAAAAAGAAAGGATGTCAGTCCAGACAGAGTATATATATATATTACACGTTTTCGCCTATACGAAAGCTGATTTGCTGTTTAGCAAGGATATACAAAAATATCTCGAAACCTTGAGTTCTTATGGCCACGCCATCGTTCTTGTATTGTTCGCTTCATTATTGGTTCGTTTCGTTGTTACTTTTGTCTTAGTTTTGTCTTTTACTATCCATTTGTTTTTACCATTTGTTGCGTTTTTGATTAACACCTCTACCCATCTAATAATCTAAATAAATAAGATAAATTAACAAAACGTGTGTACGCTGCTTCCTCATGTGTATTTGATCTTAAATGTGCCTGATCGGTACAAAGCCTATCAATTGGGCACACCAAAAACCTCTTTTCAATTGTTTTCTTATGTCGTATTATTAGTAGTACCACAATCTCAATCCAATTGCAAAAATGAAATCGATATTTTCCATGGAGGCAGCGACAAACTGGAATTTGTATATGTGGTCTCATCATTTCGAGATTGAAGGAAAACCGCAAAACGAATGTTATGGAATGTGTCGTTGCCTTAATGGACGCATATTTGCCTCCAGATCCGTTACAAATTTGCTAAGCACACAATCTATTTTTCATAAACATGCGATGAAATGAAATCTTTAGTGCAAGAAGTTCCACATCTGCTTTTCACATTCTTGTTTTGCTGATGATTAAATCTAAAGTGATTAATGACAATTGAGCTGGAAATCATCGTAGTTGAGGGCACGCCACTAGACTTGGTGTGCCTTTGGTGCTGATTAAAAACAAACCAGGTAATGGGCCGAAATCGACAATCATAGCGAGATCAATTGTAGAGTTTGAATGTTTGGCACTCGAGTAAAAAAAAGGCAACGATGAAATTAAAAAGACTGTTGTTAATAAAAGAAGTTAATTAAATTAAAATGATTAAGTCTTGAGAATCGTATCTGTTACAACGAAGCAACCATACGCCCTCCCCAAATTAGGCTCAGTACAATAGTTGTCCACTTGACGAAGGAATTATCGCATTCAATACTAGATAAGCTAATCGATAGAGTCATTCAATGATCAATGTTCGGGATACGGATACGTATCCTTGACAGAGTTCGCTTGAGTTGCTGTACTAAATTGGTTGACTCAATTTCTATACGCACGATAAGAGCGATAAGAAAACCAGGCAAGCAATTTAATGATGTTGTCGTTTGTATCAACATGATGAAAAACAGCTGCAAAATCGGCACATGCTACTGCCACATGCCACAAACCCTTGTGAAAATTTCATGATGCGGAATATACACGAATTTCAATGGAAAAAATTGTATCCACAAAATGCCAATGGCACCTAAAAACTTAAATTCGCTAGCATATTATTTTCATGACTGATAGAACTTGCCATTCAAATATATATGCTAGTGAGTTTAGTTAGAAGGTGAAAAAAGCTTTTTATGCCAATAGAGTAAAAAAGAGCATCAAAATGGAATGCCATGTTTGTATCCAATATACGACATCAGTCAAGGCATTGCGCAAAATATCAATCAAAGGTTACGGAAAGTATTTCAGTACGATAATTTCAACCAAGTATGACATGAATCTCTGGGGGCTGCCCCACATGGGATGCGTTAGTTACGGCAACTGCGATCAATCTATGATTTTGTCCAGAATCGCCGCAATTACCGCATCAGCAGCACGTCTGAACTGTCCCGCCATTAGATCCCGTGTTTGACTAGCCAAAAGGAATCCGCAGCTGCCGCATCCTATATGTGGCAGCCTTTAAACCTCGAGTTACTGGGATGTCGTTTTTCAAATTCTTGTGACATTTCTATTCTTGCTTCATAATGTTTGATCGGTACAAGAGAGGTAGTAGTACAAAATTGTGCGCTCCCGCCGTTCGTTTCATCTTTGCCTTTTTGTTTCTTTCCTGCCAGCTCGCCTGCTCCCAATAATATCATGATCGCTTTGATTAAATATTAATACATCCTCAACCCGGTCAGGCATCAATGCGTCTTGCGCGGCTTCTTGGCATGTTGTTGTTAATTGGATTGTTATTTTGTATCAATTGTTCCACTCTGTTTGTATGTCTTCGTTTTGTTAGTTAAGTTGGTTTTCCATTTCGATTTACAAGGCACACGGTTTGTTTTGTTACTTTTGTGGTTCCAGGTTTTTCATTCGTTTCAGTAATTTTCGCGTGAAAAAATTTGTTTAAAATTTTGATACACCCCTTCTGCACAACGACGCCCTGAAGCGCAATTTTCTGTATATATTCACCCTCTGTTTGAAAAAACATATTTCTAGTAGCACATCTATGGAGATTTGGACGCCTTTAAAATTATATTCCTACTCTCTGCTTGCATTAATTTTTGATAGATTTCTCCAGCAGCGTGTTTCTCGTTCCTCAAGGTGTATAAAAATAGCGAAAAATATTTTCTCTATCTTTGTCATCAAGCAATTCTCTTCGGTGCTCAAACTGAGCTTCCCGCGATAAAACGAATTTGGATTGCCCTGCCCGTTTTTTTTTAATACGGATTTTCTTAGCTCCTAGATAGGTTTCATATAAGGAGGTAACGCCAGTATGTTACCTCTACTCGGTGTAAATAACGTGACTTGTTCGATCCATCGTAAAATCTACGAGTAATGTGTTTCAGTCTGTCAATCGAGCGGCTCTATGCGCAGCTGCTCGATGATCCGCTCTCGTTTTGCATTTTCCTTTGTTTTCATTCCGTGGAACACAAATCGGGGTTTCGTGTTGTTCCGTTATATGAGATTCCCTTTATCTTAACTTTATACAGTACAATCTACAATCATCTTTCCTTTTTTCAGTCTGATATATTGTTGGAATATTATGTTCATTTCTTGTAAATTGTTTGCTCCCTTGCGACGCTTCTGTGCATAATAATCAGCGTGCTAAGAACACGTGCTACAATTTTCACGTGGCCGAAACACTACATGAATCACAAAACACGAAAAACGTGTTGCCGTAACATCGGGTATGCACACAATTACAAACATACGACGCACACATGCAAACACACACAAACGCACGCACATTATTGGTGCATCTGATGACATCTAGTCAAAGCGATTAGGGGCGGGAGATCGCGCTCAGCGTGCAATTGTTTTATCCAAAAGTTGGTAGTGTAAACTTGGACCACCCATTCCACATTATCGATTTCAAAGCTTCGAATGCACAACGAAGCCTTTGGACCGATTCGATCCGAATGACGAAGCCGACCTCCGAAACCGTGAGGTTGTGGATGGGAGAATGAAACTGGGATGGATATGGAAAGGCGCCGTTGGGGACATATCCCGGATGGATCTCTCTGGAACACTCTCTGTTTACTGATGATGGACTTTCTTTTATATTCAATGGCTTGGCTTTAGTATGAGTAGTTCATGTCCACATCTGCCCTGTTTGATACCAATCGGATCGGACCGAGATATCGGTTAAAGTAGCAAAAATAGTCTGCCGGTATAGCATGTATAGGAATATATAATACAACAGGTTTCCTCTCCACATAGGTCATTCTTCTTTTAGTTCCAGTGTAAAACACACGCACACGCACACACACACAGACACATGCGTCAAACATCCATCATTTCGCCAGCAAATGTTACTTAGCAAAAATAGTTTCACTTCTGTGTTCCCTCCACAGTTCATCGTCAGACACATGTTCCCTGTTCCGTCAAACTATTTAATCCTATCCCAAGCAACCACCATTGCGGCTAAATTTGATCACGTAGCACACTGTATCACGTAACCATTAATGCGCTTATCTTCCACTGCCTCTCTTCACGCACCTGTTGTTTGTTTTTGTTTTTTTAAATTATACTCTCTACACTCACTCGTTGTTCATTATGTGCTTCACATTTGATGCCTCGGATGCAGTTGATCAAATCCACAGGAGATGCATTTCTTGTTTGATACGCAATCCGTTGTTTGTCTTCATATCATCTTAATGCTCTTAGTGTTTAGACAAATTTAGAGGTACATCTGCAAAGATAAACAGCTCATTAGTATATAAATATGTATTTTCTAGCCAAATTATCGAAATCCAAATTATCATGCCCAACTACAACAAGAAAAACAAAAAAGAGCCCGCCGATTTTTTTTTATGGAAGCTTAATAATTTAAGCTCTTGTATAACACTATTCAATGAGGATGAAATTCAATAATTCTATACTTTCTAATATCACTTTAATCACCGTAACAATCGAAACCCCTCATGTGATTCCATCTTCGTTTTAGAAGGTACATGCGGATTCTTAACCAGCGATAAGCACTGATTGGAAAATGAACCTGATGAATGAAATGGAAACACTATCAACTGCATTCACAAAAAGTAAAAAACATCACATCAAACAGATTTGTTGCAACAAAAATCAAGAAACACCATAATAAAGAAGCTAATGTTATATGTGAATGTAAAGTCTCGTATCTTACATGGCCGGTATCCCACTTGCACGCACTCACCGTTGGCGGGTTCTTCCTTAAAGGGGCCACTGGTAGCAGACGACATAGTACCGGCAGCACTTGTAGTGACAGCCATGGAATGATCAAGAGGAAGTGGGTGATGGTGATGTGGATGAGAATGATAAGCGGTACCATCGCCACCCTCAGTCGATACCCGTTCGGGCCAGCCCGAACCAGGCACGGTACTACTACCACCGCCATTGACGATCAGCGGAGCGCTAGCGCGCGTAACGGTGTTCGAGGAGGATGTTAAAGCGGTAACACTGTAATTAAGGGCTGCCGATACTGGGTAAGTGGAATGGAGCAGCCGTTGTTGCTCTTTACTAGTATCGTGGTACGCTGTTGGTTGTGTTGGTGGTGGCGGTGGAGGTGGTGGCGGAGGCGGTTGATGAGGATGAGATGGTACTGATAGTGGAGGTCCTTGAGGTGCGACGGCCGCCAATCCAGGATAGTGCATCCACAGTGGATTACGATAAGCGGCAGCAACGGTGGCGGCATAGGCGTGCTGATAGTAGGCCGCTGCGGATGCGGGCAGGAATGGTACAGAAGCGGCGGCCGCGGCAGCCGCTGCTGCTGCCGCTGCAGCCGGGCCACCGAGGTTTGCTGTTTGCTGAGCACTAAGCAACGAGGCAGCAAATTGGTGGGACGGGTAGAGCGAGTAGAAAGAACTCGGAGCAACAGGATGATGAGGTGTCGGCGAGGCAAGCATCGTTGGACCCCCGTTATTTCCTCTAATCGCAACTCCACCGCTCGGACTACTCTGGCGTCGAGCAGAGGTAGTAGAGGAAGAGGAAGAGGAAGTCGATCCTACGTCGATTGCATCCGTTGCCGTCGTCGTCGTCATTGGCGCAGCACCTGTTACTCCACCTCCCCGGCTATCGTCATGATGAAGCTGTTCTTTCTTCGAAGAAGAACTGGAAGCGCTCGAGTTGGAGCGTTGGTCACGGGGGTGCGATGAAGGAGAAGATGATGGTGAGTGGCTACCACCGACAGTGAACGGATGCCGCAGGGCAGCCGACTTTTTTGGCACCGTACGTATCATCTGCGTTGGTGAAGAGTTTGTTGTGAGGGATGCCATTGCCATGGTAGGTGTGGAAGCGCTGCTGGCAGCGCCGTTACTGCCATTGCAACTGTCACCCGGTGAGGCACGTGGTGACAAGGTTGAATGTTGATCGTTCCGACGAGCTGGGGGTGGCGAAGAGGATCCGGTACGACCAAAGTTTAATGGAGAAGTTCGCGAGTAGTGCTGCGGAGAGACATTACTCGGTGGAGAGCTGCTACTGGCCGCTAGAAATGCGGCACGGTACGAGCTACGCGAGGACGAGCCCGGATAAGGTGGTGTCGTCGAATCGTTCGTTATGGTCGGTGACGGAGAGAAACGAGATGGAGCGGACGAGTAGCTGTTCGGGCTGCCTCCGTACGGATGCTGTCGATAACGCGTGAAGCCACCACTAGGGCCGATGGCAGCGGCGGCGGCTCCCGATATGGGAGTATGGTGAAGATGGTGTGGATGTTGTGGATGATTTTGCGAAATTCCGGAATGATGTAGCTCAGGACTGGGACTAAGATCGGGAGAACGAATCATCGTTCCATAATCCATTCCTCCGGTACTTTCCGCCGAACCAGCGGGAGATGTGGAGTTGCCACCACCACCACCACCATAACTCGGAGATGATCGTTTCCTGCCGCCTTGGCTGCGAGACGAGTTCTGATGCTGCTGCCGACTATAGTGATGCACTTGCGGAGATCCTATCGCATGTTCCGTTGAGGGTGTTGCATGCGACGAGGACGTCGACGAAGACGACGAACCGGTCACCTGATGATGATGCGGATGATGGTGAAGAGGAGGGTAGTGCTGATGAGCATGGTGGTAATGACTAGCTGTTGATGTTACCGATGCAACCGTAGATGCAGCGGATAATGATATCGACGAGCTGGCAGAACCGTAATCGGATGGTTTCCGATGAGAGGTCGCCTCACTGGAAGAATTTGTGCTGTCGCTGTGGCCGAGCAGGGACGTTATGCTGTAGCTGCTGAATGGGCGGGAAACGGGCGGCGGAGTTGGGACTGTAGCGGCCGATGTCGTATTTCCATTCGTTAAATGCTTCCCAGCGGTTCCGTTGACTATGCTACCGCCGGTACCGTTGCTACTGACGTGGGAATCATGGCTGTAACCATTCGTTCGATGGTGCCCAGATCCGGCTCCACTACCCATGCTTACACTCCCATTAGCTGCCAGTGTAGCAGTGGTTGCTGTTACAATAACCGGAGCCACTGTTGCAGTAACTGCAGATGAAGAGGAGGACGAAGATGACGATCCGTTGCCACTGGTAGCGGACGATTTTGGACGCGACCGCTTCATCGTACTGCCATCATCGATGGATACTTTCTCCAGCTCACGCAAAATCCGCTTGCGAGGGGATACATGCTGTGGGTGTGATGACGAAGAAGCACTCCCTAATACATTCCGAAGACTGCTGCTGCCCACACTGAGCACAGATCCTAATCGAAAGGGACCACCAGCAACACGTGTCTCACTGTTCGAGGCGTTCATAGCAGCAGCTATTCTATGTTGCTGTTCGGTAAGTGTGTGCAAGATCGTCTTTAAATCATTACCGCCTCTTCGCTTTAGACGTCCTCGCATCGATGTCGGATGGGAGGTGCTAGGATGGATGCCGAAACCGTTCGTTACTGGATGGTGATGGACACCGTTGGTTTTACCCAAACCGTGCTCCTCCGATTTATTCGGCTTCGGCTTGTTCTGTTGCCCTTCATCATCGTTCCCGCTTGTTGCCACTGGTGATCTACGGTCCTCCGTCGTATCCATCGGATCATCATCTGCTGTTTCTCCATTCAATTTTAAATCCATTGCCTGTTCGCTCTTCTTGGCATCCTCGTTACTCCCATCGACACCATTTGCCGACGCAGCAGACACTTCCGTCCGGTTCCGTGGCTCAACTGCAGCGGCAGTAGCAGCATCAACAGCATCTTGTACGAGTCCGCCATTCACAATGCATTGCCGTCGCGTCGTGAGCTCGAACGGTAAGATCGGCAACCCGGCCTCGTTCTGTTTCACTTCCTGCGGGAAGCTGGTCTCGTACGGTCGGCGTCGTTTCACACGCAACCGTGCCCGTGTACCATTTTTCAACCGAAAGCGTACATTCGCCGGTCGGAAGTAGTACAATGATAGTTCCTTTGAGATGTTTGCCCGTGGGTTCGCTTGCTTCCAACAGTGATCCCGTTGCCATGGCGAGGACTGGACGGAGCTGTTATCGTCAGAAACTGCAAAACCGAAAGAAGAAATAATACAATGAACAATTGAGGACAGATGGGCTAATAGCGGATGAGACAGCGGTGGCCCATGATTTAACAAACACAAATGTGTTGACAAGGAAAGACCAACTTACAACTCAGTGAGGTGGAACTTTCGTGCTTGTGAAAGTTGGCACTGGTGGAGGACACGGTCGGTGGCCAGAAAGTTTTCCTTGGTACCGATATCCAGCTAGTTTTTTCACCTTCCCTCGCTCGCGCCAATTCCAGGATGAACTTGCCATCTGCGGAGAAAAAAAAATGCAAAAATGGTTCACTTCTTGGAAGATTTCAATTATCATATCATTAATTTAATTATCTTATTGCAACCATATTCCTACGACAGTCACATATTCACTATCTTCCCGTGCCTTTGATTTAGTTCATAGTATATCGTTTAGTACAAGTTTAGTACAATACATCCAAACACGGCAGCTACATTCAGCCGGAGTAAAAAAATTAAAAAAAAAACTCTAATATCATTTTAAATCTACACGCACATCGCACCACTGACTGCTGACTGGAATTGTTTTTCCGCCTTCATGCGGAAAATGCCGATCCTCCATCGTTATGCTTTGATGAGAGCTACCCTTCCACCCTTTTACGATTCATATTGTTCTCGAATCGTAACATATTCACCACCACGTACCTTCTTCCAGTTCTTTGTCCCAGAGTAGAAAACTTTAAGCTGACTATTGTTTCTCTATTTTGAAATCGAAAGAAATAGATAGATACCATGCGGATCCTTAAAAAAAAATACCGTAAACAATGACCCGCGCATAATGGTGCTAGCAGCGCAAGTCGGTGTGCTACAAATATCGAAAAGAAAAGCCAAGCCCCGTGTACACCTTACGAGCGCATTAGGACCGTGGATGGTGGAGAAAGTTAATGGAAGTAACAATTCAATCAGATCCGCATGGGATCCGCACTGCTTCTCTCGCGTACCTTTATCCCATAGCGAGTGGCATAGGAACACGGTGTGCCGGTGGCCGTGTACACACTGTGCTCGGTCAATTGTTTAGTAAATGTAGCGATATCATTACGGCATTATACCCAAAACCGGGCGCCACTCTTGCGAAAGGTAGCGAGAAACTTGTGATGAGGACAAAAACCAAGACGATCAGTTACTTGAGACTGCACTGTAGCTTGCTTTGTTGCTGCTACTACTAGCAACAGCGAAACTGATCTTTGTGGATCACGTAGTTTCTTCATGGACTAAAACTCATCGGATAGCAATGGTACACACATTGTATCTCTGTCTCCAGTTTCCGCTCGTTGGATTTACATTTGCAACCCGGTAATGAATTGGACGGCGAAAGCTGAATAATAAAATTCATCTACTTTACTAGTCACTACGTATACCACAGAATTAACTAACCGTGAAGACACACTTTGATACAAAAACTAGTACAGAAGAAGCTTGTTACAGTGACGATTTCAACCGTAGCTTTGTAACTGTCGACTGATAAAGTTGATCATTTTGACGAGATATTACGAATCTAGCCAGTTTTTTTTTTTTTGGAAAAGTTTACAGGAAAACAAAACTTTGGCTTGGACGTTTGCTGTTTGTTGGAAGTGTCCCAAATGAAACGAGAGTTTGAATAAAGGTTTTACGACTCCCTTTGCCCGAACACCCGCACCCAGATATCTTAAACGATCATGATGATTAGCATTCTCAGACGTTGTAGGCAGCAATGCCGTCGCCACCGCCGCAGTGGGTGGGAGGAGTAGTGTAAGGTGTCGGTGAGGATTGGAATCATTTAAATCCACATTCACCAACTGGGCGGGAATGACCAAGAGGAGTTAAAGAAGTTGACCGGGAGAGGCCGCGAACACAACGCGACTGTCTTCCGTCGCTAATGCGTTTTATTGCCTTCAAAACAGCACCAGAAACTCCGTGGGAGATATTCTTCCGGTGATCGCGGGCAGCAGATGGCCGCAGCAAACAACAAGGCATGTGGTTGATTACCGCTCGCTGCTCACCGTTGCAACTCGACCAAAGACGACGACAATGACGACGACCCATCGAGCTTGTTGATCGATCGTGGGAGGCAGCCACTTGATCGTTCCGGTGGACCCGCCGACGTATGCGCGCGGCACTGTTTTACTCCGGAGAAAGGGCACAACACGGTAGGCATGGGATAGAAATTGAGGGAATCTCCAATCATATAATCATCTCCTCCTACGCGCATTGCCGAGACGATTGGTATTAAGACGGTCCTCGAACTATTAACCACAGCGCTCCCGTCGGTTGCAGTCTATAAAATGTGCTTGATTAAGCATAATGTAGTCCAAAAATGTGCTCCATTTGGGAGCAGAATTTGAACTTTAATCAGAGGAATGGAATTGAAATTGAAGTAGATTACTTCACTGCCGGAATAACTTCCGTATGTTTAAACTTTACATACACGCCCATTTTAAGACGAATGACTGTAGCAATCACACCATCTTGTACTTATGTGCTAAAGTATCTCTAAGTGCATTATTTTGATGAAGCCCATGAACATTGTGCTCAGTTAAAAACATAAAAAAATCTATCTGTCATGTATTAATCAATAAAAATAACCTTTTGCATTTAACTTTTTATATTTTCGTAAAGATACAACCAAAGTTGATACGGAAACAAATGAAATGATAAATAATATTCTCATTCCCGAGAACAAAATGGTCTATAGCTGATACACTAAAAACGATCAAAGTAACCTATATGACTTTTCAAGCTAAAGATCTTAGCTAGAAATAAGCAAGACTAGAACATTACAACCGAAGCCAACTGTGACACTGAATAGAAATTTAATAAAATATAACACTTTGTGTTTAAGTAGATCTGAGTATTGCAGAACGCCTTTTTAGTATTAATTTTCTATTATTGATATTAAAAATGTAACTGTAAATTAAAAACGGAAAAATGTAAACTTTATGCGTTTCAAATTAAAAGCGTGCTCATAACTTTGAGGACATATATAAAGTAATAAAGGAAAGGGGGATTTTCTTCGAGTTTAAGATTTTTGGGAATTTCAAAAAGAATTCCCAAAAATTCTGAATGCACAGTTCCGCCCGGTACATTGATCAATCGGAAGTTGACAAATGCAAATGCGTGAGGTCGAATAAATGTTATGTGCACCCGGATGAACCATCCGTGATATCTCTAGGCAGCAAACCCACCAACGGCAGGAGGTGCGCGCTACACACAGAGACGAAACACAGACAAGAAGCTTGGCAGGAGACGAAGGCGGCGGCGGGCGTGAAAGGAAACGCGCAGGACCCAACGAGATACAGCTGGTGGTAGCGAGCATCTGCTCGCACGGTGAAGAATCATTACAGACACCATCATCAACCTTCTCTTCCCCCTACCGCTGCTCCTCTCCCTAGCATCATCATCATCATCATCGCCCGTCTCCGATGCCGCGCGCCGCTGCTGCTCTTGCTATTATTGCTGCGGCCAGTGCAAAGGAATTATGATTGCGGTTGTGAGCGGAAAGAGATCTCGTTTAGGCGACACACGCGCGCCACACACGGATCTCGCAAGCCCGGCAACGCGCAGGAGGGAAAGTACGACGGTGAGGGGCTGGGTGAGGTGTGGAAGCGAGCTCTCGACCGATCCGAAAAGGGGTAGCTAGAAAGAGAGGGCACGAGCGGGCACTGCTACAACCCGAATTGCCACCGGATTGCCCCCGCGTGAAGACGACGCTTTCCATCGGATCGCTTTCAAGAGCAACAGCAACAGCAACAGCAGCAGCGGCGGCAGGAACATTGCCATTCGTGGTCGCCGCAAAGTTGCCCTTCCGTCTCACTCTTCTGACTCTTCCACATCCATCCCATTTTTCCACTCACTCCCTTTCTCTGTCATTTCCACACTTCTTCGCCGCTCGCCGGCCTTTTCTCTGCAGCCGCCACCCTCTCCAACTCCTGCTCCTCCTACCCCCTACCGTCCTTCGACGCACGCATACCGGGCTCGTGCCTAAACGCCTCGCTCGCTGCGCACGTGCCCCTCTGTGAACATTTCTTGTTTGCGAGAGGGTAGTACGGGTGGCATGGGGTGGACGGAGCGGATGAGGGTGGAGGAAAGTCGCCGCGCGCGCCACACCACACATTATGCATTCAAAGCTAACACGGCACTTCAACGTTCGTCGCTCGCGTGCTGGAGATAGGTACGCGCCACGCAGAAACGGCGCCCGCCGGTTAAGCCCGGTATCCACATTCATGCACGTCGTCATGCACGGAGCTGGAATCCATGTCGGAGGCGAAAACGGAAAGTGAGTGGCTAGGATCTGGACGGATCCGAGATTTTCGAGCTCGACCGAAAATTTATGCTTGCATGAAGGCGATAGGCCACGCCCCTCGGTTTAATTTGGCAAGCAACACTGCCAAAGTGTTGCCAAACTTCAGCCAGGTCGAAATGAAACACAAACTTACTTTGACTACTACAAAATTGATTACAAATCCCGGAAAGAGAGTGAAAAATATTTTTAGAAAGAGTTTATTCAACTCTACAAGGAGTGCTGCGAGGTTTAGAAAGTAAAAAGTTTCAGGTGTAGTTTATAACTCTCAAATTGAATGCGCCTTGAAATTGAAGTAGGCTTTGAGCTTGGATTGATCCTAACGTTAGTTGAGCAACGGCGGACGTGGGATGAGCTTCGTGCATGACGACCTGCATGAATGTGGATGCCGGGCTTTACGCCACTGCCGCTGCTGACTCTGCGACCGATTTCTTCCATCGCCATCTCTACGCCGCACACACATACGGAGCGCGTTTTGTACGGGCCCCCCCGGCATGGCGGGGCAGTGTCAGATTTTGTGAGCCATTAGCGATAGAAAACTTATGAACCGTTCGCGTTTTCGAGTACCTCAACAGACGTCGTCAAATTCAATTACGTTTGTTATCCATCCCTGCAAGAAGCGATGCATTAGAGAACATCTTCGAAATCAATTCGCGGCTTTCATTAGTTTGTTGTCGTCACTTTATGAGGGACCACTATACCTGCCCTTTTGTGACGCAGTTGACGCTGCTTTCTTTTAAAATCGTTTCGAGAATCGGTCATCGTAAGCTGTGTGCTATGGTTACTACGAATCGTAATTTGCCTTTTCCTCCCCAACAACATTCTATTGCACTTTCATGTGAGCATAGGCAACCGCGTTTGCAGAGACTGCTATGATCAGCCCAAGCGGAACGCAGCACGCAACGTCAACCGCCGCTCAGTTGCCCCAACAAACACATGACAGAGGAGGAGGAAGAAAGGAAAGAAGGAGACGAACAAACTAAGCGAGCAAGGGGTGGTGGCTAGTAAAGTGTACAGCCAAAGGGACACGGGCGGTGGGGTGAAAGTGGCGAGAAAGACAATAAAACGAGCACGCGTCCCTCGTAAAGGTAGCATGCACAGAATGGAAGAGCGTTGGTCAGGGGGAGGGGAGGGGGAGCAAAGGTAATGAACACATCAACAACAGCCTCCCTCGGCCACCCCAACCACTACCGAAGGTTCGTGCATCGAACACTAGCAGGGAAACTCCTCTAGCGATCAAGAGGGGGCGTGGAGGGAGGGCTCGTCTTCATGTCTCTGCCTCTGTCTACTGTCTGCGTACACCACCATCGTGGATGTTGTTTAGATGCGGTTACGCATTCGGGGCCATGTCTTAAACTCCGTCCAGACGAGCAACAAAGTTATCGCGATAACTTTTGCTCAATTTGAGCAAAAGTTATCGCGATAACTTTCTCGCCCTACTGTTTACATACGATTTGACAGCTCCTAAGGGGGTTTTCACTCGTTCTCGCTTGCTCGCTGTCTACACGTGCATTCCAGTTATCGCGATAACTTCTCGACGGATTTGTATGGGATGACGTTTGTTTGCGAAGTTCTCGTCGAGAAATTCTCCAACATTCGTCATCGTCTGGACGGAGTTTTAAACTCCGTCCAGACGATGACGAATGTTGGAGAATTTCTCGACGAGAACTTCTAAATTAAACGTCATCCCATACAAATCCGGCGAGAAGTTATCGCGATAACTGGAATGCACGTGTAGACAGCGAGCAAGCGAGAACGAGTGAAAACCCCCTTAGGAGCTGTCAAATCGTATGTAAACAGTAGGGCGAGAAAGTTATCGCGATAACTTTTGCTCAAATTGAGCAAAAGTTATCGCGATAACTTTGTTGCTCGTCTGGACGGAGTTTTAAACTCCGTCCAGACGATGACGAATGTTGGAGAATTTCTCGACGAGAACTTCTAAATTAAACGTCATCCCATACAAATCCGGCGAGAAGTTATCGCGATAACTGGAATGCACGTGTAGACAGCGAGCAAGCGAGAACGAGTGAAAACCCCCTTAGGAGCTGTCAAATCGTATGTAAACAGTAGGGCGAGAAAGTTATCGCGATAACTTTTGCTCAAATTGAGCAAAAGTTATCGCGATAACTTTGTTGCTCGTCTGGACGGAGTTTTACGCATTGGGCGATGGCCGTGCTGGCATCTAGCAGAGACGCATACAGTTCCGATTTCCAAGTCCGATGCCCTGCGCCACGGGCTTTTCATTCAACCACAGCCTACACACTCCGCATAAACTAGCCCTTAACACACCACCAACACACCAACCACAATTTGCCTCAACCCGCCACTCTCCTAGCCCACGCTGCCTTTTGCCCTGTAGCATGAGCAGCCACAGAAGCGAAGGCGCGCGCGCGCGCTGGCGCGTGTGTCACAGTCATTACACACCCGAGACACAGGCACACAAACGTGTACACCACGGAGCACACCCACGTAAACACGTTTTCATGATTCCTACGCAACAAAAGCACCACAATTCACGACCTGCCCCGCTGTGTACAGCGTTGGGATGCCACCGTTACCGCGTATCGTGGCGCAGACTGAAGACAGCAGAGAAAGGGTGGGGTGAGGGAGGAGAATGGAATTACTGAGCCCCGTTTTAGCGTATTATCAGATATGCCGTCCTATCCGGGAGTGACTACCAGTATCTTATCAATAGCAATGCACCTATTCTCGCTAGCTTCAGACGTCCGGTTGAAGAAGTCGAACGACCCCCCTGTGCGCTTGGTCTACACGTCTCCTGGTCAATGCGTTATCTAAAAATTCTCATCCACTAGTTATAGTTTTTGTTGAATTCAACTTTTGTGGCTGTTCGTGTTGTGGCAGGTTCGAATAAACTACTATGACTATTTTTGATCAGAAAGGTAAAATAGAAATCCAGCATATTTGATGTCTTCTTATTATATCTCCTGATACATTTTTTCGTCAATGGCCCGTGCTACACGAAGCGTAAATTTACGCGTAAATTTACAAATTAATGCCAAAACGTTTATTTTTAACCCTTACACGCTGTCAAATCTTTGACATTGACAGCGTGTAAGGGTTAAAAATAAACGTGTTGGCATTATTTTTTTTGTTTACGCTAGAGTTTACGCTCCGTGTGCTAGGACCTAATAGATTTTATTTTTTCTCTAGTAGTCATCGAATTATTTCCATCACACTTCGTTAGTTATTAAACTGTTGTTAACTTGTTAACCAAAAGCATTACCACAGTTATTGCTTTGATAAATATGTCAATTCTGTATGAGAATCATTTCTAAAAAGTGTAAAATCAGTTGCGATTGCTTTTACCCAATACTGCGTAATGGCTTTGAAGGCTAACAAGGATACCGAGACGTGATGCCGAGAAGCGACGAGATGAATGGTGAATGGCTTCGCAAATCACACTTTTGGAGCCATATGGCAGGAGAATAAGCAGTTACCAATAGAAATCCAGTAAGGGTCTGTAACGAATGACGAATCTCAATCATGCCTTCTCTACACAAACACCTGCTACTAATGCGCTACACGGCATGGTGCTAGCTTTCTATTGCTCATATTAGGCTTACACGCTGTGCTTAACGTTTATTAGTGGCTGCGGGATGATTGCAGATGAAGCACACTTTCAGAAGAATTCCTAAACGAAACCATCAACAAAACTCCCACTGGTGCGTGTGTCACCGTTCATTCAAATATGCATCCGTTTGATGAGCGTTTTTAAATCCGAGCCACAAACACAAAATTAACACACTTCAGCCCTTTCGTAAAGATGGCTGGATCCATTGAAGATTTTTTTCCCTCTTGTGTGTGCCAGGCGGCCATGCAGCAATCAACACGGATAGGGGATTTGGGAAGCGAAGCAACATCGGAAAAAATACAGGAGAAGCTTCAAAATTTTTTTTCTGGCATTTCCGGCCACCAACACACCATCACACCCTCCACACACCATAAACCTAGAAAGACGATTTTAGTGCTGCTTAATGTTTCTCCCGTTTGTTCTCTCTCTCTCTCTCTCTCTCTTTTTTTTTTTCTTTCCATATTCCCGTACCCGCTTATATACGCATTCTCCCGGTCTGGTCCTCTATCTCTCATCCTGCTGGTTGAAGCATCGCTAGAACAGAGCCTCGCCCTCGCTCCCTCGCGTGATGTTTGGGCTCACGTGCCCAGTCACCACCGCCACCAACCATCAACATTCTAGGGGTTTTTATTTCAATACGCATCTCGTGGCACACGCCAAACACCCAACTAGGAGGAGATGGTGTGATGAGTACGACAGATGGCAAATGTTTCCCGTTTCTCGCCGTTGCTACGATTGCTGTGTAGTTTTCCTTGCTTTTTTTGTTGGCTGGACCCTTTTCAGGGTCTTTGGGTGCTCCCTCTTTCTCTCTGTCACAGAAAGCGGCACAACAGCATTGATGGCATCAGGCAGCATTGATGTAGCAGCCCAATGTTCACCGCACTATGGACGGTTGGTTCAAAGAGAATGCAGTATGCAATATTCAGCAAATTTAGCTAATCATGATAATACATTCTTAAGAATCTGGTGTAACTTATAGCGTTTTATGATGATACTCGAACCATATCGCATAGAAAATAAAGCTTTGATTTTATAAACATCGTATACAAGTGCATGTGAGGATGCCGAAGCGAATGGTTGAAAGTACATTTGTGATGCTCGCTAGGTGGCTGCTGTGCCATCGCATTGCGACGCAATCGTCACAAATCAACTGCTCACCCTCCCTTCTGCCTGTCTGAATATGATAGACACGACCGGCTGGAATGAAGAAACCTTTCGCAAAGCACGTCGTCTAGCACCTGAACCCCTTATTCCCGACCAACGCGATTTAGCAGGCACGATCGCAGCCAGACGGCCAGGACAACACAACCACATAAGAGGAGCTTCCACCACGCTTCACCAAGCAAAACAACATTTTTCGCTCGTGCTCGATCGCCCCGGAGCCCGTCATCTTTCCGCGTTTCTCTCCCTTTTGTTTGGTGTTTTCCCTATTTTTTTTCCTCAACCTGAAAATACACTCACCTTCCATCCTTCATCCCAATGCCCAGCCCCATCACTAACCGAACCCAACACTTTTCATCCCATTCCAAAGTCGCTTCCACTTCTTTTTCCAACCACCTGAAGTCCCTGTACCATGATGTTTGTGGACAAGCGACGGTTAACGTGCGTCCGAGTCACAGTGCAGATATACATTTCACATGCCGCGTGTATGGGGCTTACACCTGTTGCCTGATGTCTGCTGGCTGAAAAGTGCGTTGAAATTTTAAGCTTTTGTGCTACTTTTTTCTCCTTAAGCAAGCGTAACTGTAGCTACTCAGGTAACGTCATTTTCGACATTTCGTTTGCAAGGATTGTTTATTCTGTATTTAAATCAGCAGGTCATGAATATATCCATGTAATGGCATCGGGATCGTGGGAATACGTCACAGGTTGCTTAGAATGCCCATAGCAACCATCAAAATATGTAGTTTAATTTAATTATTACGAGAGGATATCCGATCTGGCCAATTGCCACTGGCCTTAGGTCCTAGCGGTGGCGGACACCTCGCGAGGTCGCTGCTTCACCCGTCACATACAGGTTGATGCTTCATTCGTAAGAAGCCTTGTGAAGCTAAATCCCCTTTTTTCAGCATCCAAGCTATTGGAGTTGGAGAAACTCTACACAACTGGCACCAGACCTCGAACCCAGAAGATAGGATAAGATAGCAACCAGTAACGGCAGTAGTAGCTGAAAGGAAAGGGAGAACCTAGCTCCGGAGCCTTTGGCCACATATTCATCCTACCTAGCCGTATATTTCGCTTTCTCGCTCTCTCTCTCCCTCTCTCTTGTGCCAAGGTGTTGTTTCGCGGAAGACGCACGCACGGAGCAGCAGCCGTCGCCGCCGCCGCAGCAGCCATGCGAGTCGAATCGCTCGCTCGGTTATTTGACGTGTGCGCACGAGCCATTCCTTGGCCCCTTTGGCAAGCCTGCTGTGGCTGCTCCATCGCATCCTCTCTCTCTCCCCCTCGTCGCTATGCCAACCCCTTCAAGATACTGGAGGGCACAGAGAGGAGGCCAACGAACGGTGGAACGATCGTTCAGCAGCAGCAGCAGCATCAACGGAGTGTGTACGGGGGGAAGAAGGTTGTTACAGCCGGCGATTCATGAAACCACGGCAAAGAAGAAGGCCGAGAGTGGGGGACCGGTATACAGTGGTGGTATGTAGCACGAGCCCAATTTCACCCTGCAAAACGTCCCCCCCCCCGCCCATCCTCCCCTCCACTCGTCTACTTACTCACTCTCTCGCTCGCTCGTAATCTTTCGCTTGTCATCGTTCGGCTACACACCGACCCGACCTGGTACGTCGTCCCCGCCCGTCTGCTGGCTGGCTTTTCCTATGCTCTTTCACTTAATCCAATGCTCGTTTCATGAGTTTTCTGCTCATTTTTTTTTTACTTTTATTTCACTCCCTTTCGTTCTTTTCTCCAGCCATCCAGATAACTCCATAGTTCTCTGTCCCGTTTTTACCTGTTAAATCTGTATCAATTCTCCCAGCCCGGACCGATGATCGAGTCTCGGACTCGAGCAAAAGCATCATCTCCCTCCAAAAGACCATAAAACGGACCCAACAGCGCGCTTCTCTTCATCTCTTCGCGCACATCGAGGGGCGCGCGTGCGCGCACACTCCTCTTTCTCGCTCTCTCTTTTTTTCTTATTTCTCGATCGCTTGCTCGTTCGCTCGCCAACTCTCTCTCTCTCCCTCTCTCTCTCGATCTTCAACATACCCCACATCCTTTCAACACAACAATCTTACCCCCCCGTAATCCTCGGGCATCCCCAGATCGCCCCACTGTAAGGGGGCGATCATCTCATCCACCATCCTCAAACATCCATGCCCGGGTGTTTCTCGCTTTATCTTCACAACGTTGTGCGATAACCCGTACCAACACCGCACCACACCTCACGGTCGCGGTTTAAGCCGTGTCCTCCAACTTGCTGGCTGGATGCTGCACAGGAGGAGAGCACATCGCAAGATGAAGAACGACGGTGATGATGCCGCGACCGGGTCCTCACCACAGCAGGCATCACATTTCTGCAGAAGCCCGTGCGATCTGTCATTTTTGGGAACACACTTGTAGCGGTGACCGGGGTGCGTGGAGCCAGCCACCCGATGGAAGCAACAACAGCAACGGCAGCAGCCGCAGCTCATCGACGCCACGGGAAAAGGGGTGCCTCTGCGTGCCTGTTTGGGGCTGGTGGTTCGTGGGGTGGCAGGGCACGTAAAAGAGAGAAGGAGATTGGAGACTGTCGGGATTAAAGGGGGCAACGACGGCAGATGGGTGTGTGGACATTAGTAATTGGACGCGCACGCGCGCTCGCCATACCATTTTGCTACCAACTGTTTTTCCTCTTTTCTTCCGTCTGCTTCGTCCATCTTGAGCCACAAAACTCTCGGCAATCGAGGAGGCTCTGCGCCCGTCCCGTCCCGCGTGAGCGCGCTTTATTGTGGCCCTGTTGTTGTGCACGATTTGCTTCCACCGGCTGGTCATTTGTTTCTCTCGTTACCACAGCCTGCTGCTTTGTCTTGGAGAAAGCGCAAAACTTTTGGAGCGAATAAACCGCCGAGCAGCAGCCACACCAGCTGGGGTGTACTAGCGATGGGGCCAACCGCAACCTTTCAGTTTCAGTGGATGAGCTGATGAGTGCTTTTTATTCGGTTTTCCACACAACCTATGTCACCTTTTGTGGAAACCTATCCGATCGAATGTTTACTCACAAGACTCACGAAACAAGACACATTTATCTATTGGTTCGCCGTGATCTACGGAAGACCTGGCGCCCACTATGCGTGTCAGCTGACACCGGGCTCACCTTTTAGCGCATAAAAAAACCGATGTCGATAGACGAGATACACCATATGTGTGTTCGCGTTGGCAAAATGGACCTCCTCCTCATTCCATTGGTCCACCGTTATTATGTTGTTAAATTAAATTACCATAATGTGACCAATTAACGGTGGCTAAATCACTTCCACGAAACATAGATCAACGGGAATGGCACGATTTAGCGATTAGAGTGTGAGCGAGAGAGAGAGCGGGAATGACAGACGCATGTACGGCAAACTTCACGACGCACTCGACACTGGACTCAAAGGGCCATCACTTAATTGCTTGCGTGCAAGAAATTCAATCTTTTCTCGAAAGTCAAACCCAACATTTCTCCGGACTCGACTCTGCCGCAACCGGGAGTCATCCCGTTTTGTCACGTGGACCGAGCGTGTATTGCAACTACTTTCTTCCAGCATCCAACGGGATGGGAGTACAGAAGGGATGGGTGCGGAAGCAGCAACTGTTGCTAAGCAAGCTACTACCTTTGAAGCGTTGTAGGTCGAAGTTCTAAGAAACAATTCACCGCGTACGGTAATACTAAATTGAGCACTGTATCCCTTTGATGTGCTAAACCTACCACCGATGTTCTCCATATTGCAGTAAGTGCTTCGGGCAAATTATGTGTACACGATAGCAACATTACCGTTGAGAGCTATCAAAACGAGTTTTACTTGAAGATGCTATATAGTAAAAAGTCGAAAGTTGAAGATGTTATATCATCAAAAGTTCTAATTAATAGTGAAAACACAAGGTTTGTGGAATGGAAATGATTTAAAATGGGATGCTTAAGCACCGTCTTTACATTGTAACTCAGTTCTGATATCTAAATATTTTTTATTAATTGTACATTAAATTGAAACATCTCTAAATTACTGCTTGTTCAATTTTTCTAAGGATTCTACAAGATCTTGTTGCACTTAACACGACACCGATGATCGGGAAATGATGTCAACTTTCCATATGATCATATGATGTCCCTGGTTGCTAATAATAATTGTGCACATACTCCATCTGCCATACATGAGACATGCGCTACAAGTGAGATGTTCAACAAACGTAGACTATTATAAAGGGAATCGAAGCGACAATTACACGATGTGTGATCGAAACCGATCGAATCGAAAAAATTCACAGTCCGGATATATCACAATTTTTAAAATTTAACAATCATTGTGTGGGAAGTGATTGTACCTATGATTTACAACTCAACCCAAAAACACACACTAGCATACATACATATGCAGACGTATCGACTTTTGATAGCGGGGTTATTCTTCTTATGGTTGGAATGATTCTCTCACGCAACCATTATTCTCTCATGCTTGGGGAAGTAACGCACCGTGGGCCCGCTGCCACCACAGCTTGGAGCACTAGGCAACGGCTGGAAAGGGGTACGGGAACGGGTACTAATATTCCATTGTTTCGTCAACCCCGCCAACCCCCCTTCGGCATCTTCTACGCTAAGGGGTCTGCCTGCCGCTTGAGGTTAGCAAGTGAAAAGAGGCACCG
Source organism: Anopheles darlingi (assembly GCF_943734745.1). Classification (NCBI taxonomy): domain Eukaryota; kingdom Metazoa; phylum Arthropoda; class Insecta; order Diptera; family Culicidae; genus Anopheles; species Anopheles darlingi. The sequence continues at coordinate 42,490,450 of NC_064874.1, forward strand.
ACACGCTCGGTAGCCAGGATTGAACGACACCCCTCGTTCCTTCATCATACCCTCTCTATTGGTACGCTATGGCTGTATGAAACACTGCTGCGTTCAACACAGATCATCGCCCAAGCGGAAAAGTGTGTATTGTTTGGCCTTTTCGTTCCTCGGAAGAAGATTCGGGGGACAAGAAGCAGCCGGGTCCGCTGTTGGGTTGCGATGCAAGACGATCGCGGCAGGAAACTTCCTCCGTCGTTTCCCGAAGTTAAGACGTGTGTATTCTTCTGCTAGAGCGACTCGCGCGTTCAATATATGCGCGCATCATAGACGCCTTTAGAAGGAGCCATTTTTCGTTCTCCATGTTACAGGGCAAAACAAAACTTTAATGATGTTTATAATACTTCCCTACAAAAGAACAAATATTTTAGTCAGTCAAATAAAGTATGAACTATATTATTCTCGACTCATCCAGAACGGCTAACCCCCTTTCCTTTTTCGTCACTGCGCAATAGCAAGCTCGTGGCGTCACAGCTGTGGCGACCATAAATCGAGTTAAGGTTGGCGCATTCCAGTGGCTAATGAAGTGCGAAGTGCACATTCCACATTCGCCTACGCAACTGCTTAAATGAATCAAGCGAGCATCTCGAGAATGATGCCTACATGCGGGGAACTACAACCCAACAGATTCTTATGATTGCAGGCAGCCACCAACTAATAAACGACCATATTACAGATCCTTCATTTTTCACATCAATGGGAATGAAATGGGACGAAAAACCTCCGATCCATACTATTGAATAATTTCAATTTTGGGTTGCAATTAGGAACATGAGAAATCCTAAGTTCCCAACCTACCAGACCCGTTTACTTGTTTTGAAGGCTGATTGGTAGTGTCCAGGTGCAAATGTCCTACTGTTGAATGGATATGAAATTGGTCGAATAGATTTTGGACACATTTTGAAATATCCATCATCACAAAAGTTGAAGTACATGGTTTATATTCCAAAACAATTGTTAAAAATGTATGCCTATTAAATGAAAAGAACAGCGAAAGTTAACAAGCATGTCAATGAGTAAGAAGTGAGATTTATAATATTTCAAAATGTACATCCTAGAGCTTTGTACATTGTCCCTATGTCTAGCTTGCCGTTTGGTGGTGGCAGTAGCGCTACTCCGGTCCGGGCGGTGTACAATCGCTTTTGATAACAGATTCACCTCTGGGAGGACAAGCGCAAAACCATCAAGACCTAAGAAGTGTCCAAGAACAATAATAATAATAAGATTCTATATGTCTATTACGCACTTCGCGGTGGTCATGAACGCATCGTCATGCAGCGGCGATAATGAAGGGTGGCGGTATATTGCGAACGCCACAAGTGGTCTCTTCTTGATAACCGGGATTTTTCGGACCAGCCGGCCCACCAACCATCGCGTCGTCCATCAGCTATACTACATATACACATACTACACTCCTTATCAGTACCAGCCTCCACGGGCGGTCGGCTGGTCAGTGCGGCAGAGCTTCTTTCAGGTCGCCGGGGGGGTCGCGTCGTTGTTGTCTTAAGTAAGGGCGACTTATCAGTCACAAACGCAGGAGGTGTGGCATTACGCGTAATCTTGACGCACGCCCAAGTATCTCTCTTAGCGACGACGACGACCTACGCCCAAAGTTTCCGTGCCAAAACGCGTTTAATTATTCTCTTATGCGATAGGCAGGGAAACAAACAGAGAGCCCCCCTGCACTGTATAGCTGCTGTGTTAGCTATCGCTGATTTCGGTTATCGCATGTAAACCGTAGTTGAACTCAAGCGAGCCTATGTACAATCTTCATTTCATTCATTCTGTGAACTAGGAAAAATTGTATTTCATTTTATGAGACCCCCTGATGACATATATTGTGTAAACGGAAAACTTCAAAATTCATCAAGTAACTGTTCAAAGCTACTAAACCCTCGACTGAGAAGCACTGATAAGGAGTGATTTATTTTTGACACAAACCATCGTGAGGTAGAGACATATCGGTTAAACGGCACAACGTTGGTGGTCCCATTGGTATCGGGAATGAGACAAACCAATGGCCTTCCCACAGTAGTCTCTTTGACATTTTGCGAATGATAACACTTGTATTTTTTATGTGTATCCTCGGACCTCTTAGAAACGAACATAACTTCTCACAGTTATCACAAAGCATGTAGTAACATTTCCCAGGCGATCGCATACAATATACACGATCACCAAATAACTATAGTGTGAAGCTAACTTTAAAAAAAATCCACTATGAATCTGCCATTAGACTAAATGAAACCATGTCAGAAATTGATACACGACAAACGCCGATGTTATAGCGGCAACCGGGATTGCTTGCGACTTACCCTTGAAAAATTGCAACCTTCCACCGTGCACCGAGCCGCATCCAGCTGTTGTCGTCACACCAGAAGTTCCGGCGCCCCCGACGCAATTACTATTCGCTGCTCCTCTTAGGATTGCTCCTCCTGCAGGCGATCCGCTGCTGCCTGAAGATTTACCGTTGGCAACCTTCACCGCTGTTCCGATTCCTTTCTCCACGGTAGGGCTTCCACCGTTGGCCGCTGCCACAGCTATCGAACGTAGAGCCCGTTCTTTCGGATGAACAACACTGGAAAAGGTGGCTGGAGATAGTGTCGTAGCGTTTGTCGTAGGTGCTTCACAATGCGAATCAACGGAATCCAATGGCTGGCCAGACAACGATGAGCTGGAAGATGTGGTGTTTACTGCCACTGCACTGCCCTCCACTTTCGACGGTTGATTGGACGACAGCGAAGAGGATTTCGATTCGGCGGAACACGTGGTCCTATGCTTATCACTAAGGGACACTTTCGCCGACACATCCGACATGCGTGGGGGCGAAAGTGTCCCCGAGGCGGAGGAGCAAAATGGGTCAACGCGGCCATTCACTTCAACCTGAGGATCATCCTCGGCATGATGCCTCGTGGTCGGAGGAGGAGGACCGGCCTCTTCCGAATGTCGCGTACCGCGGGGCGAAGTCGCTGGAGATGCTTGTGACGGTGGTGTGGCAACGGTTGCGGGGATCGGCGATGTCAGCGCAATGGCGGCGGAAGGAGGAGGCGTTTTGTCGCGCGGGCTACTAAAATTGGCCGCCTCCTTCGACATTTCGACGGTGCATTTTGTCAATAGTTGCGTTAAGATTTCGTTGTTTGTCCTTGGAACCAGAATCGACTCAGTAACGGTACCTGCACTACCTGCAGACGGGGGCCCCTTTTTGAAGGTATTTGGAAGATCCTGCGGCGCTGAAGCCGGATTAATAACGTACATGTTACGTTCCCGAACAGCAGCACAACTGGTAGCCCGTAACGCTAGTACACTTTTCCGGATAAAGTAGCGTTGGCGCGCGGTGCGGCGTCTGTCTAGTTGCTTCGCGCCTTGTTACTGTCATTAGTGAAGCTTCGATAAACGGTGCGACTGAGGGATTATTTTGTATATGGAATGTTGCCGTTCTCGTGCGCCGATAGTTCTTCCATTATGTTTGCGAACGATTGTTTGTTATTGAACGCTCCTTTTCGGCCAATAGTTTAACAAACCGCCACCATTCATTGCCTCCGAGAACGTTCAAATAAAGTGCGTAAGGCAAGCAACTGATGATTTGTTGATTTCCATTTCATTCCAATGATTTACTCAGTCTGTCCGAATGTGGTGTGTGGCTATGTATTGCTCTCTGCCAAATGGATATATTGTACTGAGCTAGGGGACTAGAGATCTTCCTTTCCATTTACCGACGATGTTGCACATTCAATGGTGTTAAACTATCTGGAACAATAAAATGAAGAAAAAAACTAGTTAGCTGGCGCTGCATTCAAAGCCCATGCTATTTTTGAGATCGCGAGCCAATGCCATATTATCGATAGAGAATGAGAATGAATTCTTCAGATTCATGTTGGGGTTCACAAGTTTGGGAGACTTTTCAAAGAGGAAATAACACAACAAGGGGGATTTTGAGGCGATGAACCAAATACCACTAAACGTGTTTTTAAACGAACGCATTTTTGTTGGTCTTGCACCGATTAATAGAACCATGTGGCTAATAAAAAACAACCTTTGGAAAGGATCATGTTCTCTATTCTAAAACTCCGTCCAGACGATGACGAATGTTGGAGAATTTCTCGACGAGAACTTCGCAAACAAACGTCATCCCATACAAATCCGTCGAGAAGTTATCGCGATAACTGGAATGCACGTGTAGACAGCGAGCAAGCGAGAACGAGTGAAAACCCCCTTAGGAGCTGTCAAATCGTATGTAAACAGTAGGGCGAGAAAGTTATCGCGATAACTTTGTTGCTCGTCTGGACGGAGTTTAAGGTTCTCCATGCTTACCATGAACATAAGGCGTCATGGAACGACAGCTCAGGCGCACTGGCTGCTGTAACTATCATTTGGTCATATTGAAGACGCCCCCGGCACGGAATAATATTGTTCAGTCCTTGTTAGAGATGCACAACATGACGAGAATTGTTTGGCTACTAGCAGCTTGTACTAATAGTTTCGTGTCGCTTAGAATTCGGTTATCTTGCCTTGACGATATGCGCGGTTGTTTCAGGAAAGCACTATTGCACAGATAGTTACAGCAGCCACCGGAAAGGAACACTCAATTTCATCGCTTCAAGAGAAGCGATAGCAGGGCGTTAGTTTTGTGAGTTGCCATATTTACCAATGCTGGACATGTTTGATTCCTGCTGCGTTTTCAAAACATACTGGCTGCATTGTTGTTTTATATTTTTGTAAAATAGCAGGGCGCCCGTTTGTACGGCTTACAGACAGGCGGCGCGTTTTTGTTAATTGATGATGTTAGGGGGTGCACACAGGTTTGTCGTACTTGCAACGTCATATATCATCACTTCATGTTTTCGTTAAACGCTACTACATACACGCCAACTATGGGCACTTGGGCAACATGTCGCACACTTTACATTTAGGCACATTTGCTGAACATAAAAAACTATGGAGCAGAAAAACATTGTCGAATTAATTCTTTTCTTTAGCACACCGTAGCATATATACACATTGCCACTCACGAACCACACAGCAGCGTCAACAACACAACACGATTTCTTTACAACTGGCGGATTTGTTGCTGACAAGGTTGCTTTGGTCGCAAAGTCGAGGCGCCAGACCGTCGGCCACGTGTATCAGAGAGGGAACAGCTATGCACTGAAACTTTCGACGTTACACAAAACTAGAGGAACATATTTTGCGCAAAGAGAACCGCGCCATTTTTACACAACTTTTCCAACTGTTCTCTACTGGACATACGGAAATTCTGCTGTCGCCAAAAATCCACTTGTTACGACAGCTTGGGGAATCCTTGCTCTCCAATGGTATCCATGAGTACTGCTACAATGGTAATCCTTTGTCGGGACGAGGTTGTTTACGTTCGTTCTTCAATATCAATTGATTTTGCAACAAGGAACTGTTGCTTTTTACAGCGGGCTTTTGGGCCGCAACACTTGGCAATATAGAACATTCCCTCCAGGCTCGTTATGCGCGCGCGCACTTTGACGTTGTTTCAAATGAAGGCAAATTCGAATTGTTGTGCGTGCGTATTGGCAAGTGTTGTCTCTCGCTGATAACGACCTTTGTCTAAATACTTTAACCAAATGTCCCTGATTAACTTGTCGTGAAAAATGTGTAGGGAAATGCAATCCAGATTCACACAGGGGGTTGTTCACAGGAGCTCCGTATTTCCCCTTACCCGGAAGCATTACCGTCCTTGGGTTGACGATAAAAGGGGCTTTTCTATTTCCCCCCTTTCCTTAGTAAATCTGGCTAGCGCTAGTTAGTACAAATCCTTGGAGGGCCGGTAAAATCCATTGGCTGGAAGGAGAGAGCATAAGATAAAGAAGGAGACCGGTTTCTCCCTCTAGCCATCTCGCTCGCCGCAGCGTTTCCCATTTCCCTCTAGCGCTTGCGTGCTCCTTTCGTTCACACCTTGGAGTCTCCTCCACGCACACCAACGACGAAATCGTCGCGACGAGAAGAAGAAGACAACGCCGCAAAAACCCTTTCGGCAAGAAGAAAACCTTGGTTTTGCAGAAGCCTACCGCACCCCCTCCCCCTCCAGCTTGCACGTTGGCATCTTTTACGCGGTTTCACGGAGTAAGAGAGAGAGGGCGGATCATCAGGACCAACGGCCAAAGATTCTAGAGATCGCTGGGGGAATCGGAATGTGAATTGAAGCCAATCGACCAAGAGACCATTTTTCTTCTTGACCCCCAAATAAACCCCCTAGATTTCTTTATAATTTTTAGAAGAGAGATTTGCTCTCATCAAAGCAAGTCACGTACAAGAACATGGGCTTGCGGGGGAGGCGGGAGGAGGGCTGCCGCCGCTGCTGGCTTTTACTCAATTTTCTTCCATTTTTTATTCGTTCTAAACCGCGCGGACACGCACACACGCACAGCGGTTTCTCGCATTCACGCACACCAAGGCAAAAATTTTTCCAAACACGGTTCTAGCCGCCGTCGGCAATGTTTCTTCTCGTTCTCTCGCTCTCATCGTTTCCACATCCCGCGCACTCGCTGTAGCCATCTCGCCCACTCTTCACGTCGAACCATACCCTGCTCCCTCTCTCTCACTCTCTCCCTCTCTTTCACTCTCTCCCTCTCTCTCTCACTCTCTCCCTCTCTCTTTCACACACGCTGTCGCTTGTGTGTGTGTCGCAACCTCATTATTCCACCTTCTCGGTTTCTTCTTCTTCTTTTTCTTCTTCTTTTCGGTGCCGGCGGCGGGGTAGTTATATTGCCACACATTCACAATCCCCCCCCGCCCCTCCTCCCCACAAACTGACCACATTCTTCCACTTCCAAAAAAGGAAACTTCCTTCCGCCGCCCCGCCGCCCCGCCGCCGTACTGCCGTCGGGCGATCCTCGTCCACTCCGGTGATCGCGGACGGCGGCGGCGGCACACAAACACTGGCGAACACCCCCCCCCCCCCCTCCCCCCTGCTCCCCACCCTGCTATCCTTTCGCGAGATATACAGGAATTTCTGGTAAACTCCAATAACCGTCATTCAAACATCGCAACAACACTGCACCAAGAAACAATAGCCCCTCTGCCATTCCTCTCCGCTTCCCCTTTCTTCGACTATTTTGCCTACGCATTTGTTTGTTTTTTTCACTTTTAGGACAGGTTTACATCCGCTTGCACGCAAAGGGAAGGATGAACCGGGTTCGCCCCCCTCTCCTTGCCGTTGATCGGTTGATCGACCACCTTAGGCAGATTTCGGATATCAGGGGGGGAGGGAGGGGCGCCAACCCGTGCCACACAATCTTCCTTAACCGAAAATCCCGTGGATCCCGCATGTACCGGGAGGACTGAGGGGGGCAAGGGGGAACAATTCATCTCGGGGCACCAGGCACCAGGCCCGGATCATCGCAGCTTCCCATCTTCTCCATATCACACCACACCTCCCCCTCAGTGCAAACCCACGAAAACACATAACAACGCGGCAGCAGCATAGATTTTCACAAAATTGACTTTTCCTGGGCACCGCCAACCCAAGTTCACGTTCACGGGGTTTCTTAAATTTTTCCTGGCTTTTCTTATCACACTTAAATGTTTCTTAAATCATGCCTGCAATTTATTGAACAGGGAGGGGGGACGCACTTTACACTCGGCACTGATCCTGCTGCAGCCCCAGTCCCGCTATTTCCCGGCAGGCAATTTCCGTAAAGAATTGGGCATTTTTCTGTGGAATTTGCCTACGGGGTCGTTTTCCTCGGGGGTAATTTCTTCCTTAAACACTGCACACTCCCCCATTCGCCCAATCGATCGGTCAATTTCCGACGCCCCGTTCCAATCGCCACGTTATTTCGTCCAACTTTTCAGTAGTTAGTTGATAATTATGGTTATTTACTTTTATCGCCGCGAAAATCGCTAACGCAGACCGCACCGTTCGAAATCCAGGGAAAAACAAACTTATCGTTTTTCCACTTATTTGGCCGTTTAGCTAAAGGTTTTGCCGTTTTTCCACTTTTTTCACGTTTGGCCAAAAGTTTTACCGCTTTTGCCGTTTGGCTAAAAGAGAGCGAGAGAGGGAGACGGCGCAATCTTGAGACCCACGGGCTAAAGCGGGATGGCTATACACGGTGGCTCGCTCTCGTCTCACGCTACGAGTGAACAAATTTCTCACAGTGAAAGCCCCAAGGGTTAATTTTTCAGGAATTTCGTCGTTAAGCGCCTTAAATAATATCAAGATTTAAAAATTAACCTTCCAGCACCTACTCGCTACCATTTTACCTACCTCAGCGCGTGATAATAGAGAAAATGCTACAAAAATAAACGACAAACGATTTTTTAACTGCTCATGGTGAGACAAGAAGTCATTCACAGTGCCTCCTCTCGCTCTTTCCTCGGCTTCTCATCGTTTCTTTTGAATGCGCGCGACAGAGATGCCACGATTTGGCGATATCGAAATGGGTAGAATTCTAACGAATATTTTTCTTCTCACGCGTATTTCAACGGACACGCGGACTGCGTCATATTTCTTTCAATTTATTCAAAAAGGTTGCAGAATGGAATGAGGAACCAGCCACCAGTAATTTTTCGCCATAATGCGATCAAAAAGTCTTGCTTGGTAATCTATTTGGCTGCATTGATTTTGCTTTACGAAAGTATTTAAACTAAGAAGGACACGTACCTGGCAAACAGGGCAACCCATTGATGGTGGAGAGGTGGAAATTTGTACTAAAATTACCTCCTTTTCCCACGCTCTTCGGCGATCGTTGGACATTCCCACGGCGATGGGAATTTTCCCAACATCGGACAACAGAAAAAGGATCAATTCAAAGAGGGAAATTCATCGGCAGCCTCACTCACACTTGTTTGGTCATCTCTCATGAACTCACGGTGGCATAATTCAAACCACACACCCAGTAAACAAAATAATTTATTTCTCGGGTTTTTTTTGTAATTCACCTGCCATTCGACTGCCATCCAATCTTCATAATCTCTAACGTGTTCCTGTTGTCTGTCTCACACTATTAGCGATGCCACGTCGGCAAGGATATCGGATCCTGGAGGTTTGTTTTAACTAAAAAAACGATGAAACTCGAAATGCTGTTCATTTTAAGCTACGCTTAACGTGTGCTAAAAGCGTGCTTCCGCTTAGTTTTTGTGGCGTGCTGCTTCCGCTTAGTTCAAAAGTAACTTAAAATGATATTTCTAACATGAATTCGAAATCTTTTCTGTGTGTGTATAAAACAGAACAAAAATTAAACAAGAACATATGGTTTATTTCTGAAAATCAACTCATTATTTAGTGCACATTTAAAATAAGTAAAAAAGTGACTGTTCGCAAAAATAGTAGTATTTCAATATTGCCGGTATTATCACACGTGATTATTAAATTTAAAAAGAAAAAAAGGTGCGTTGTACTGGGATTACTTTTTCCCCTTTAATATTTTGTGGTAAAACCTTTATTCTTAATAACACTCACAGACGTCTCGTCTGACTGTTACTGCACTCACAGACAACTCAAATGCATCCCTAATTCTATTGGAAGTCGTTGTTGGATCTCCGCAATAAGTTGGCTATCTTTCGGTCAGTTTTCTGCGATGGGTATCGCCTCCGACCACGAGTTTCTGCCTTTGCTTTCCATTTTAAGGCATTACTGGTCATTTATGCCGCGCATCCAAGTCATGTTTGAGTCGGGCTGTACGATTTACCTTCCTTTTTCTTTTTTTTATCAAATTCCGCAAATCTACAGGACAATGTTTACCGAATCCCATTATTCTGCTATAAAAACAAAAACAACTTGTCTTTTCATTCATTTTTTTGGTTTTATATATTCATAACGATTAGCCGTGGCCACACGGGGCGAAAACTCTAGCGCAAACGAAAAAATTAATGTCAAAACGGTTTCGCTTAACCCTTACACGCTGTCAAACTTTTATACGTCCGCGGACTTTTTCGCTGAACCCTTGACGCTATCGAACGCTTTATTTACGAAAATGTAGGTTCTTTTCGTATTGTTTTTGCATTTTTAATATAAATATAACAGCAACAGCAACAATATCGTTAAAAACTGCAAAATTTATTCGGAAATCAACTTCTGCGGCCAAAACACAGATGAAAACAATACGTTTGACATTTCGGCATAAATTTTCGGGGTTTTACCCCTGCCACACGAAGCGAAAACATTTTGGCATTAATGTGCAAAATTTGCGCGCAAATTTTCGCCCCGTGTGGCCACGGCTATTGATGAACAAGCAAAACTTGCGAAATTGTTTTCAAAATAACCACAAAAACAATGAAATAGCATGGAATTGTTCCCCGCTGCTATTATTGTGAACAGCGCAAAACACGCGCTCATGCAACATTTGGCACAAATATCATCAGAGTGTGATTGTATTTCTACAAGTGGTATGTCTGTTTTATCGGAGATCCCTCCACTACACACCAATAATAATTCTGTTATGTTCTGAGCATTCTGTTGCAGCGTGGTGCGCTACTGCTATTTTATTAAACACAACTGTGTATAGAAAATATCAAATACAAATAAAAAGCGTGAGCTTCCTATTCTTTTTTTCTTTCTTTTTACCATAAGAACTAAGCGGAAGCACGCTCCTTAGCACACATTAAGCGTAGCTTAAAATCAACAGCATTTCGAGTGGTGGTGAATTACAAAAAAAAACCTGAGAAATAAATGATTTTGTTCACTGGGTGTTTGGTTTGAATTATGCCACCGTGAGTTCATGAGAGATGACCAAACAAGTGTGAGTGAGGCTGCCGATGAATTTCCCTCTTTGAATTGATCCTTTTTCTGTTGTCCGATGTTGGGAAAATTCCCATCGCCGTGGGAATGTCCAACGATCGCCGAAGAGCGTGGGAAAAGGAGGTAATTTTAGTACAAATTTCCACCTCTCCACCATCAATGGGTTGCCCTGTTTGCCAGGTACGTGTCCTTCTTAGTTTAAATACTTTCGTAAAGCAAAATCAATGCAGCCAAATAGATTACCAAGCAAGACTTTTTGATCGCATTATGGCGAAAAATTACTGGTGGCTGGTCCCTCATTCCATTCTGCAACCTTTTTGAATAAATTGAAAGAAATATGACGCAGTCCGCGTGTCCGTTGAAATACGCGTGAGAAGAAAAATATTCGTTAGAATTCTACCCATTTCGATATCGCCAAATCGTGGCATCTCTGTCGCGCGCATTCAAAAGAAACGATGAGAAGCCGAGGAAAGAGCGAAAAAGAATGATTCGGCTGTCTCGATCCCACGAGTCCTGCTATCTCCTTCTTTTCTGTGCATTTCACTTCTATCTCTCTCTCTCTCTCGCACTTGCGCGTTTTTTCGCTTTCAGCCGTTAAAGACCAAAATTTCAACCCCAACGGTTTTAAGCGTTTTTGTTAACGTGCGTGGCTTCGCTTTAACATTTTTTAAGACCTGCAGGAAAGCGCTTTTGAACATAGCAAGGAAATGACTAGTAGTTGCTTTTAAAGGTAAAAGAAGAGAAGAATTACATACGAACAGACTCACCATTAACTGTCCTTAGCAAATATGAGATAGCTTTTAAATCCACAGTCTGGGTGCTTCCTTATGCAAAATGTGTCCTGTACGTTCATGCCGCCATCCATTTCCGATTTTTAGTTCATTTCCGGTAAACGTCCAGATCGCCACGTGATTCTACCGCTTCCGCTCTGCCTACCAAATATCTTCCTAGACGTTCCCTCTCTCACTCTCTCTCTCTCTCTCTCTCTTGAAAAAATATTGTCCTTCTCGCTTCACCGAACGCGTTGCAACCCAATTCTTTTTGAATTTCAGCAACGCGATATACCAGGGAAGCGGTCCACGGTGTGCACCGAAAGAAGAGAAAAAAAACCTTGAACTGGCCCCAGACGGAAAGGATCCCAGGAAGTGGTACCGCATTTCCTTGCTTTGCCTCTCTTTCGTATCGCATCCTACCACTTTTTGTAAGCAGGCAACAGATTACCGCGTTGGCCGTTCTTCCGTCCCCCCGCTCCGAACGCGCTCTTACCATCTCTGATTGCATGCCGCGCCACACTTGCCGCCTCCCAAACACACCTTTTTGGCCGATGCGAGGGTCGACGGTAGAGGATCTTGTGGTTCAATGCACGAACCACCGGGACGACGACGACGAGAGAAACGACATAAACGCATAAAAATTCGAATGCATCGCGTCTTCTCACAGCCGATGCGAACGATGGAAACAGGGAAAGGGAAATCATCTTCTCGCCTTTCTGCTTTGACCGAAACGGTGGCCGTAGGTACATTCGTTCCTATGCGCTCCGTGGTTCCCATGCAAAGCACTTTCTTCCCATGCCCTTCTTGTCGAGATCGGTCGCGGTCCATTGTTTGCTGTGTATCCTTTCTCATATATTGGTCTGCGATTTTCCCAAGCTAATCGAATAAGCCTCTGAGATATGCCGATCACGTTTGATTGATGTTTATCCTGCTATGGCTGTAGATGATATTACAAAACGATTAGTAATCTCTTGTTTAAAATGTTTTCTGTTATTTGTGATAGATTTAATAGCAATAAACTTTGCTCAAAAGTATATACATTTGCAACATATAGATGATCTCAATAAAAAAGCCGCTGCGAGTGTCTATCTTATCTCCAACAGTTTCCATGCCCAACAATGAAGGGTACATCAAATCATCTGGCAAATCGATACATTCTTAATGTATGCGTATGCTTGCAAACCGATGGCGAGACGACGCGTCCACATCTAGTCGGGAGACAATTCTCAATCATTGTTCTGTACAACATAGTCGTGTGCAAAAGATTAACTCAATTGTTTTATTGCAGTAAAAAGTAACGGTTGTTAGTATATGAAAATGTAGCACACGCGAAGAATGTGTTCCATTAATCGATCCCCAGGACCTCGTAAAATGGTTAATACAAACGCGTTAATTTTAAAATAAAAATTTAATGAAAAAAAAACTGATATACGGCCATGTTTGCCGCCCATAATAATAAAGGTGATTTACGACGCACACAATCAAATCCCATACGGCTAGTGCAAATTGTCTCGATGCTTCATCTGCAACTCGAAACGACGGTTTGTTCGAACGCCTTTCAGAATTGTCGACTGTTTCGTACGTAGCTGATCAACTGGTGGAATCGTGGTGGATGACAAACTTGCCGTCGACGGACCACTAGCTCCTATTGTTTCTGACGAGGCGACAACACTAGAAGTTGCATTTATTACGGGTGCCCTTTTGTACAACCGTTGCCGATTCGCCAGCCGTTGCTCATTGCTAGCCATCGGTCTTCTCAGTGATGATGCTGCTGGCCCCCTTGCTATTGGTCTGCGCTGGAAAAGTGTCGCGCCGGCCGTTGGTGGATTTACCTTATTTATCATGCTGCTGGCGGCAGCACTGGTACCGCCACCGCCCGATTTAAAAGTAAACAATCGTTCCTGTGTCTTCTCGATTGTTACTTGGTTATGTTCTGCAAAACAGGAGAGCAAACGAGAGCATCAGAAAGGTATTGGTATACGGATGAAGACATGGCACTACTTACTAGCATCGGTCGGAGCTCTGGGTTTCGCGTTCGTAGTAGCGGAAACCCCCTGTGCAAGAAGCTTTGTAGCTGGGCTTGCCGCCGTCAGAATCATTTGAGCACGTTTCTCCTTGCGCTTCATAAAATCGCCAATCGATTCCATGCGTTTGAAGTTTTTCTCATGAATATTTTTAAAATTCGGGATCTTGCTTATTTTATTCGGCTTTACGCCGTCATCTGTCCCTACCGCAGCACCTGGTGCATGTTCCGATAGCGAGCGCTTCCGGCGGACGACGTTCTTTTGCATGATCTCATCGATAGTATCCACCAGTACTGTGACGTTGGCTGGACTGTGGAACTTAACGTTGCGTTTCTTGATTTCTGCTGCGCTGGTGGACATTGAACGTTTTCGTTGCAAAGTTGGTTGGTTTTCGGCGGCATTCAAAAGTATCAAAGGAGTACTGGATGTACTGTTACCGCTTTTCATTTGCTGACAAAAAACCGTGCTTGCCGGACTGTCAAAGATTTCGATGACCTCCGGCGGCTTGTCTGGCGAACATTCATTCGCCTGACTTGTCTTAGTATCTGGCGTCCGTGGTGCTGCCACTGTACGCGAAGCTGTGCCTGGGGTAGGTGCCTCGGTGATTATGAACTCTGGTATAATATGAGGTATCCGTTCGTTCGGTAACATTGGTTTCTCAGGCGAAAAGGTATCACTCAACTGGCGACCATACTGTTCGACTGGGGCTGGAGTATCAGGAATTACGATAATAGAAGTCTCTGACGCTCCGTCTGTTGCTACGGGCGTTTGCTTTTCAATCGGCATTGCATCATCCAAATGAGTACTTTCTGAATCATCGGCAGGTTTGACAATGTCAACAGTTTGCAGAACTACTACGTTTGCATCTACAGGACCCGACTTGGCATGTTCTTCTACAGGATCAGGATCTGCAACCGGCGGAGACAGCGGCTGGGAAGTCGCTAGTATAACATCTTGAATCTCATTCCTAAGGAAAATGTAAAAAAAAATAAAACATGAACTTGGTAAGATATCCCCAATTTGAGTATTGCGAGTAGGTTACGACAGGAAGGAGACACAAGCCAAAGTAAACAGCGACTTACCGATCTTGATAATTCTCCGATGGAATAGATTTGTTAAATGATTCGCCGCGGCTCTTCTGCAAGTCATTTCCGGCATCATCCTGCTTGTTGGTGGTTGTATCATCTTGAAGGATCTCCGATGAAATAGATTCCTGCTTGTTGGTTGTTTGTTCATCGTTGACTATTACGTTACTCGATCCGTCATCCTGTAAAGGTCCTTCGGCTACATCGACCCCATCCAAGGAAGGCACATTTACATTTACAATGTCACCGGAGACCAGAGTATGAGGAGTTTCAACAACGGAATTTCCTGCCACTGTCGGCGATTGGTTTGCTGTCGTTTTGCCCGTAGCTACAGAATCCTTCTCCTTCGGACGCCGGGCAGGGGAAATGGCTAGCGACTTTTTCTTCTCCGTAATGCTGGCGTCATCGAAGAACTTTTTCGCCTTGATTACCCGACCCGATCGTCTGCTGGTCGGTGGTACATCAATCGAATCGCTTACTGCAGTGGCGTCAACTAGAGGAACAGCACGATCCGGTTCATCAATCGGTACCACGGATGGTACCATCTTCGCATTAGAAGCGTGATGGTGATCATCTATGTTTCTACGGGTGACGAACGAATTTACCGGAGTCTCGCTAAGATCGGTGATGGAAACGATAATCGACTTGTCAGCACCACCATCCTCGCTGCCAAATATCTTCTTTGGTTTTATCTTACGCCCGGAACGCGAAACCCCTTGCCCTTCGGGAGAAGCTGATACGGGCGAGCGTGCAGCTGAAACTTCCGATACCACAATCTCGGGCGCACGGGGCCCACGGGGTTTCTTCTTATTTGATAGCTGAACGTCAGCTGTAGGTCTTTCAGTTATGGTTAGATCATTCTGCGCTTCCTTTTTCTGTATGTCCGATTCTTGAGCTCCAGCTTCTCGCAGCTCGGTAGTTATTACATTGCCCTCACCTTTTGAATCCGTTATCGATGTTTTGGAGAGTACATCTTTAACCAGAGACGCGGCAACTATTTTCTTTTTCCCAGATTCCTTTACGAGGCTCTTTTTGGATACTGGTTCTTCGTTCACGATCTCTTTTGTCATCACGGCTGTGGCCCTTTTACGTTGTTTAGTTTGTTGCGGTTCTATTGTTGATCCTATATCAATCATCGAAATGCCCAATAATCTGCGACCTGGAGTGCGAGTCTGTTTAAGAAGACGTTCTTCCTCAGATAAAGATTCATCCGGTATCGGTTTGATTGGCGCCACTGAACGCGCCCGACGACCACGGGTTTTGGTAGGTGTAGTAGTGCTTTGTTCATGCAGATCACCTATCGATTTAGCCGCAGTACTATCCGATACATTCGTTTTTCTAGCTGATGGCCGTTCCATAACTGCCTTATTAGCAGATGATTCCGAATCCATTACCAGATTCTTGGCAGACCGAGCGGTACGAGCTGGAGTTTTGCCGGCTTCCCGTTCGGCGGTGGTCGTTGCTACTCCGCCTTTCCGAGGGCTACCGACCAAACTACTTTCATAATCTGTCAATTTGGTGGGCACCTTTATCTTGCGACCGGATTTCGACACACCACTTTCGTCCGGATTCGGCACCTCGTTACCCTTTTTCGGTGTCTTTACTTCGGAATTGCCGGCTGTAAGAGTTTTCCTGGTTAAGGTTTTGCGTGATGATGATTTGACCATTGATGTTTGGTCATCGGACGACACGGATTGCTTAATCGGCGTCCCGGAAGCACCCTTTTCACGGTCATCACTGACGCTAGCTTTCCTCGATTTGCGGCCAATAGATTTTGCGGGTGATCCGTGTCCGGCTTCGGGTGGTGAGCGTTCCGGTGACGCTAGATGAAGCGGCCGTTTCACCTTGCGGCCAGACTTCGTGACGGTTGTTCTAAGAGCGCTTGCAGCTTCTTCGTCCATCCTGGTGCTGGCGCTACCTTTTCGTGGCGTACAATCGGCGTTGGCTTAAAGTAAACATGGGCGCGGAATCGTAATAACCGTATGTTGTGTTTTATTTCCTCTGATACTTACTTAAGCGGCAAGAAGGCACACTTTGCAAGTTCACTGGAAAATCGCTGTTTCCTTTGCTGTTTGCTGTAGATCAACTCAAATTGCCCAAGTCGGCACGAAAAAACACACCGAAAATTGCACCGTTGACAGCTGCGTAAGCAAAGCGTTGCTAAGTGCACAGGCGGTGAAAAGGATGTTTTTGGGAATAGTTTTATGCAAAAGAATGCAGGATCAAGGTTTACGTTCAACAAAGCCACACTCGAATTCTCCTGCAAACGTCCATTATTTGTCCGTTTTTCGTTTGGTCCGTTTCAAAATTGGCCGTCCGTCCTTTTCCCTCTGCCTTGTTCTTCCGTCCACCGCAGCGTAACGCAAGTAACCGTTTTCACGTAACGCAATTAACCGATTTTTCGAACTCACTCTTGTCAAATTTTTCTCACTACTGTTCATTCGCGGCACCGCGAAACAGCGTGGGAAAAACGTGGATCAAGCTATCTGAAAATAATTCGCGCATAAAAACCCGCTAAATTCGATTGAAAAGAGCTCTACCAACTGTGAACTGTCTCGGTATTGTGAACTGCACGCACGGCTGTACTTTGCACAGCAACAATTATGAATCCGGAGGAGATTCCCACGAGGGGTAAGTAAAAACGAGTGCTGGAATGCCGAAACCGCAGGAGCAGCTAGCACGGTCCGATAACATCCGACTTTCGCTTCCCCCGCAGTGACTCGCGGTGCTTTGCGGCGCCGTTCCGTCGATCAGGACGCAACACCACAGAAACCGGTCGCAACCGGGACTTCCGGAACACCGAAGAAAACCACAAGCACAACTAAAAAGGCCGCGGCCTTGGACGCCATTCAGGAAAGCGATGTCGCTAGACCCTCCACACCGGTCGGTGGAAGGAATAAGCGACGCGGAGCATCGGTAACGGCAGAGAGCCCGCCTTCAGCTCCGCTTAGTAATAAGCTCCTTCAATCGCTAAAAGACACCGAATCGGAAGCATCACCAGGACGCCGGTCCCGCAATTCTTCGCTGAGCGAGGAAAATGTTACTGCGTTTAACGCCAGCCTGGATGCTGGTGGGAACCGTCCGCGTACTCCTGCACGCCTGAGATCGTCTCAAGAAGTGCTTACCAGCACCCCGCAAACGGCACCCGCTGCAGTTAGACGATCAACTCGCCGGAACAGCGTAACTTCAGATGATGGGTCTATTTCGGTGCAGTCCTTGCCGGTAACCAGTGCTGCTAAGACAGCGGGTGCTGCCTTACGGGCGCTCAAGGATGAAACTATACTCGAGGAGGAAGGCAGTGACGAACGCGAGGGTTCCATCTCTTCGGAAACGTCGAGCCGTGCCAACGCTCGTCGGAATTCGTTGGCTCTTAAAGCGTCCTCGGCGAGCCCCAGGCCGGACAACGAGTCGCCCAGACGTGGTTTACAGCATGAAGTGACGCCTACACGGGCTGCATCAAAATCGCCAAATGTTGGCTCTGCGCTACGACAGCCGAATAGCTCGACACGGCCAAAGAACGTTTCGTTTTCCGAGGCACTAAAATCAGATGACGAACCAACCACCTATCCCAAGACGCCACTCACAACGGAGAAAAAATGCTTGCTAGTTTTGAGGGATTTACGTGATACATCACTAGGGGAGGGTGATTTGAAAGTTAATGCCGAGATCACTGTATCGAGCCGACAGGCGGAAATCATTGGGAACGTGAATGCCAAGACCCCCCGTAAAGCTGAGCCGGTCGAATCGAATAATGCTTCTGGAAGCAAGAAACCAGACTTGCCAGCATCGTCCCCATCAGGTGCGGCGTCTAATAAAGTCCTTTCCGAAGCGAGTGGAAACGTAGGGAACGAAGAAACGGCCGTTCACAATACTTCGGTGGCTGCCAGTGAGCAAACGCCGGTTACCAGTGCGAATGATATTAGCGGTGTCGATATCATGGAAGCATCGATCGTGGATGTCACAGCGAGCCCATTGAAATCTGTTCCAATGAGTGAACGACTTTCCAACTCATGGACACAGTCTGTGCGCGGGAGTAACGCCAAGGGTATCGATAAGTTTGGCGAACAAATGCAGGAAATCGATCAGATGGAGTTAAAGAAGCAAGAGGAAGCGTCCAAAGCATTGCGTTCGCCGTTGATTATTGCGAAGTCTGATAAACAGCGCAAGAGCACAGATGATGAACAAGGTGATGAGCAAGCGGATGAAGAGGAAGAAGTTATTGACGAACAAATTAAGTGGGTAGATGATGAAGCGATGGAAGTGGATGGCTATCAATCCGGTGATTCAATGGACAGCGAGGAGCGGCGTGAGATGGAACAGAACGAGATTCCCATCGATGGTGAGGATCTCGGTAGCGAGGACACGGAAGAGGACGACGAGCTGGATGAAGATAATGACTCGTTTATTGTTCCTGATGATGAAGTAGAATCGGAATTAGAGGAAGAGTCGGATGTAGAAAGCGACACAGGAGAGGAAAACGAGTCCAATGTGAGCCCTAATGGGAAGAATAGATCACTGGTTTCTAATGACCGAGATCCACAAAAGCTGCAGAAGGAGGATCGAGTCACTGAAACGGTAAACAGTCCGACTACTCCTAAGAGTGCGAACAGTTCAAAGAAATCAGTGGCTACGCCTAGCCTAGGTACACCACTAAAGGAAGACTCCGCAAAAGTTTGCAAAACACCAGCTAAAGCAAATACTCCAACCCAGAAATCACCTGCGCTTTCTGAGAAATTTTATTCTCCAAGTACCGGAGTACCAGCAACGCCAGCAACAGCAAAGGAGCAAGAGAAGAATGTCGAAAAGAACGAATCATTTGAGCGATCGATATCACTGCATGAGTCGGACAGCGCCGAAGAAACATTGGATGCGAACGAAATAGTAGGATTAGGAGATGCATCGTTAAAAGAGACAAATGAACCAGTCAAGCCCAAATCCCGTAAAAGTATGCCGGCAGGATCAAGGGTCACTGATGGGGCAACACTCAACACGAGGCCTGCTCGCAAAAGCCTTCCGGCCCATGTGAAACCATCAATTTCCGATGCATCGCCCGCTCGAGAAAAGGCCACTGCATCGTCTTCTTGGAACGTTTCGGTGGAGAAGGAAGTAGTTGAAGAATCCGATGATGAAGATATGTTCCACGATACTGTAGAAGTAGTCATTCCCCATGAGGAGACAAGTCAATCCGCCTCGCCAAATGGTAAGTCGAACAAACTGTCCGATCAAATCATCACGGACAAACAAGACATTCCCGATGAGCAACAGAATAACGAGGATGACGAGAACAGCTTTGGCGACGGCGACAAGAAGCATGCCCGCAAATCAATGCCGACCGTGCCCCTTACTTCGGCCCAGTTTTACCTTGGAGGGGCAAAGAAACGTAACACGATTGCCGAGGGCAATACCAGGCCGAGTTCCGTACAGCCTAAGCCAACGAAGCAACAACACGTGCCCGTCGAGGAAAACAGCAAATCGTCCATTTCACCTTCTTCGTCCTTGGTGACTAATCCTTTCGCTAAGGTAAAGTCTCCGAAGTCTGCAAAGTCGGGTAACCGTTTGTCGCTGGATTCAGCGGTTTCAGCGGCGGTTGGAAAAACAGTTACAAAAAAACGAAACTCGTTGCCAGCGAACACAGAAAACGGTAAAGAGGTACAAGCGGACGGCATGGAAGTTGATGAGGACTTGATCGATGCAGAAAAAGAGGATTCAATAATCGATGCGGTTGACGAAATCAATAATGATAGCGATGGAGTGAATGATGATGTAGAGCAAGAAAAATCTAAACCCCCGATTAAGAAGCAGCCTCAAGCTGTTAAACCATTGGAAGCGTTTGATTTGGAAGCCGTGCTTTCCCGTTGTAACGAAGTGGTGCGTGCTACGAAAGAGCGCAAGAAGCAGAGCGCCTCCGCGCTACAGAAAAAGAAGGTAAGCTTTGAAATGAGTCAATTTCGAGACGAAAGGCTTTGAGTTTCAAATATTTCTTTTTGTTTTTCAATAGGATCAAAAGAAACGACTTCGTGAGCAAACGGTTTCCAATCCCGTGGCAGACGATGAGGATGGCCAACAAGAGCAGAAACGAAACCAAACGACGACTGACGATGAAAATGGACAGGATACCAAGGTGCAACAGGACCGGAGTGATGGGGATAGTGCCTCGAAGAAGAAAAAACGAAAGAAGAAGGTGAAGAATTATTTGCTGGAAGAGCTGGCAGAGGTGAAGAAAGATCGCGTTGCTCAGGCCTTGCAACACAAGCTCGAACAGATCGAACGCCGTAAACAGCTGAAAAAGCAGCGTCGCCAGGCGAAAAAAATGATGGAAAATGAGGAAAACGGTGGCGAGAGTCCTACGAAACCGGCGGTAGGTATCGGCGCCAAGCTGGAGAAAGTAAAACGTAAAAAACAACAGAAGGAAGCAATACGCAAACTGCTAAATGGGTCGACCGGAGAAGGAACCGTGGAGGAGCCACCAAAGCCCATTTTGCGTGCTGCCGTATCGGCCTATGCCGCATTACGTGTCACTGAAACAGTTCAAGTATCGGACGCTACAATCATCTCGAACGGCGCCACGAGCATTGCTGTAGAGAAGCAGAAGCAGGCTGTATCGCAACAAAATGGCCGTAAGGGGGAAATGATGGATGCATCAACCGTTCCAAAGAAGAGCCGGAGTGTAAATGATGCCACCATCCAAGAAGAAGTCAAATGGAAAACTGCAGCAGCCCCTGTTGTGTCGCACAGCGATGGTCAACTGGTTGTTGGCAAGAAGGCGAAAGTGCGTGCGCAAGCGAAGGAACAGGTTCCGGATTTGGAGGAACAGAAGAATAACGATTTGGTGGTCAAGTCATCCAAAAAATCGCAACTCCTAAAAGAGGAAGCTGCGTTGTTGGAAAAACCAGTTACAAAGAAGGAGAGGCTTAATTCAAAAGCAATCAAATCACCGCCACCCACTGATACAATCGTTTCGAAAGCCTTGCGTGAAGTGCGAGCCACATTCGATCGTTCGAAAGAAGTTAAAACAATGAAAGAGAAGAAAAAGCTAAAGAAAACCCAAAACGAAAATGTGAATGAAGCAAATGCCCCGTCCGCTGTTGTAAAGCTCCCGAAACGAAAGCGATCGCTCGAGGATGGTGCCGTCGCCGGTCTGCTAACGCCAAAACCACCCGCAAAACAAAGCAAGCTCAAAGCGTTGCAGCGATTGGCCAGCGACTTCGTCGAGATTTCCGTTACGCCCGAGAAGGAACGTTTGAGGCGCAACTTTGGTTTTGAAGAGAAACAGGCTACACCCAAAGCGGTCGGATTTAAGGTACGATCCGTGCTGCCAACGGAAGCGGAAGAGTTACGCTCCATGGGCGAAGGTAGTCGTAAAATGAAGGGAAAACCATCAGTTGCACCGGCACCAGAGCCCAATCATAGCCTCCCACTGCCCGTTTGGACTAGTTCTGGATTCTTTTTTGAGCATGATGATCGTCCGAAGAAATCTATCAAAACACCTATTGAATCAAAACGGGGTACTGATAAGGCGAACAATTACATACCTGTAAAAGAGCACCGTGGCTTCAAACTGAAAACGTTGCGACAGGGAGCTACCAAGGGTGCGGCACCAAACCCTAACCGAGTTGATGCAACCACCGTCAGCAATTCAATTCTCAGCTTCAAACGACAACAGCTGCTGGAACGCACGACGCATTTGCGCGAGAAGAAGGCGAAGTGAGCGAGAGCATGTGGGCACATAATTTTCAAAGATTGTGTTCTACATATTCTAGAAATTTAGATTTTGTCTTTTCCTTTAAACGTTTGTAACGTCATAATGAGGTTTCAGTGAACTTCAATTACTACTTTATTCCACTAATTGTTTTTTTTCACTGTTAATAATCCTAAAATAAAGCATTATGCGAGAAAGTTTGCTTTTTGAAGTCTGATGAAGGAAAGAAAAAATGGGAAATCGCTGGTCAATGATTGCGAGTCTTACTTACCCCCTGTGCCTCCTGTGCACGCAGGCTTATAAACCCTTATGGGGCCCATCCCAGCGCGGACGAGGCCTTTTGGTCATTGTTGAACAAGAACCGCATGGTACCTGTCCTCTACGGGTTTCTTGAGTGGATTACTTTACTAAGATGCGGTGATTCGGATGAGCTAAACAGTGAACTTTGAACGTCGTTTTCACCATCGAGTTTATATTACTTCGTTTTTGCCTGGGAAGAGTAAGCGCACAGGTGACGCATTAATACATCACCATCCGTTTCTTCCGCATCTGCGTTTCGTCGACCTAGTAGTGCATTTAGTGTTACCCTCTTGCAATGTCTAATACATTTCACTGTCGCTACGGTTCACGTTTAGCTTCGACAAATCTCTGGCGCTCCCTCTGTGCTGAGGAAAAAAAAATTGAGATAGGATTTTGTACCACACATTCTAAAATGTTTGTTGACCAGTTATGCCTCATTTTAAAAGCTCTCTAGTGTTCTATCTTCGTCATCATCTGTTGGCATTTTGACTACACCATATACACCACATGTCCCACGATCATCGCCTCATTTCTGTACCGCTTGACATAGTCTTAATATCAGGAAAGAGACAAGCGGTTGATGCTTCCCTAATCCCAACTTAACGCACGCATCATCTCATATCGCTCACTTCAGATCGGACGACT
The DNA here is from genome assembly GCF_943734745.1 of Anopheles darlingi. NCBI lineage: Eukaryota > Metazoa > Arthropoda > Insecta > Diptera > Culicidae > Anopheles > Anopheles darlingi. Next base: position 42,513,723 of record NC_064874.1, read on the forward strand.
AGTGAATCCGTCAATACACGTCTTGACCCGTCGGAGGAGGGGAGCCCCTTCTCTACATTCTTTCGTGATAGTCATAATCAAAACAAAATCCATTAAAATCTAGTAGGTCTTGTATGAAATAGTACCGATGTGTGTGCGTGTTGTGCCTGTGTGTTTTGTGTGTCCAAAGTCTGGTCCATCGTTTTGGAGCAGTGTGTAGCAAGCAACTACTATTCTTCTACTACTCTTGAACCGTGTGCATTTGATGGTTCATACGACGCAGTGGACTGTTTCGTAGAAATGTCCTGAAAAGCAAACAGGAAAAGCCCGCGCGCATGTGAACGAGCACGAACGAAGATGGAAATGTTGATGGCACGTGCATCGTTCTGATTTCGTTTGTATGGTTTGCCGTCTGCTTGTAAATACACATGGGTCGGTTCTTTTGAATTGTGTCACGATTGAATCCTACTTTATTATTTACCTTTTTGCAGTAAGTAATAATGCTTCGTACGGTTTGGTCCTAATACACTTCGATTCTATTCTCGTGAGTTAGTAGTTACTGTGAGTAGTTCTTCTTCCCTGTTCCTTGCATCGGTTTGCGTTTTTTTTCTTCTAGCCTATAAACGTTGAACATAGGAGCCTTGGATACTTTCTGCTTCTTCCTATGTTCTCTCTCTCTCTCTCTCTCTCTCTCTCTCTCT
>NC_064874.1:42519402-42539402 GCF_943734745.1 Anopheles darlingi
ACAACTGTTCTAATAATTAAAAAAAATGGGAATTCTCGAAGGAAGCAACGAAGTGCTTTCAGTATTGTAACATATAGAGCTTCATTTATACGTTTTATTCGTGTTCAGCAATCGTTCGTGTGGACATTTTAGTAAACGGGTTACCTCGATTATTCCAGAGTAAAGAACGTTTGTTTTGAGCCCGATATTGCAGCAATGAATTGCAGAAAGCCGTGAATGTTCTGTGTCGTCACTATACGCAGGTTGAGAACGGTGACGCGCCGGTGGTCTGATACAAGAACATAGTACCGCGCGCAGCGACCACAATATCTACGAATCCACGGAAGCTGGTTCCAGGCGTCGGCTAGAGACTGACAGATTATGGTCCTTTGTTTAATCTGATACCCCCCAGATCTGATAAAAGCGCTGCTTGACGCCCGACTACGGCTTGTTGTTAGGTTAAACAGTTTCGCGTTTGTTTTACGAGCTCTCCCGCGAGCGTACCAACGGGGGGGCTATTTTCCTGTGTACCGGTGTATGCGAAGATTTACAGCCTCGTCCGGAGATACGAGTCCCAAGGGGGTGCACATATAAAGCCATGAAATCAGCATCCCAGCATCGAGAATGCAGAGAAGTTTGACACGGAGAAAGTCAGCCGCCGCCATTCATTAACCACCTGTGCACTACTTTGTAGCGATGGAGGACTCGATTGAAAAACTGCCCGGTAAGTAGCACGACTCCCTGAGTAGCCAGTGGTTTCCCGGGTGGTTAATAAACCATTGCTTCCGCTCCGATCATTCCAGAACCAAAAGAGACCACATACCAGCATCCTGTGAAGCTTGACGAAGCTCTCTTAATGACCCGTAAGCTAACTAGATCTGCCGTGTCTCTAATTCAGTAAAATATGTAACGCCCAGTTTTCCTCGTGCGCAGGATTCGGCCTATACAATGTGTGTCTGATAGCGATTTCAGGCATTATTCTGGCAGGAGTGCTACTAGAAACGTTAGGAATAAGCTATGTGCTGCCGGTAGCAGAGTGTGATTTGTTCCTGACGACCAAGGAAAAGGGGGTACTAAGTGCAATTTCGTTTGCTGGCATCATTAGTAGTTCCCATCTTTGGGGCTTTCTCGCTGACACCCAAGGCAGACGAACCGTCATAGTGCCAACACTTTTCCTTGCCTTTACCTCCACCGTGCTGTCCAGCTTTACGACCAACTTCTGGATCATCACGGTTACGCGATTCTTGACGGGATTTTTGTAAGTTTGCCGCAATGCGCTTGTGTTTTGGTAGTCGATGGTATCGCTCATAGCAAGCTCTAATTATCTCGCACGCTCTATTATCGCTCTAGTATTTCTGGATCATCGGCCACAATCTACGCCTACTTGGGAGAGTTCCACGCAAAACGTAACAGCTCCCGGGCGATAATGGGTGCATCTTTTGTGTTCGGAGTTGGCTGCATATTGCTGCCATTGATCGCCTGGCTGGTCATCAACCAGGAATGGGAGTATACGATTCCGCTGCTAAACATCGTCTACAAACCGTGGCGCCTGTTTCTCGTCGTCTGCGGGCTACCCAGCCTAGTCAGTGCCCTAGCTCTGCTCTACTTCCCCGAGAGCCCGAAATTTCTGTTCTCGCACGGCCACGAGCAAGAAACGATCGCCATTGTCCACCACATGTACCGCTGGAACACCAGGGGAAAGGCTTCGAAACTGATGATCAACTCGCTGTTGCAGGAGACGGAAGCGGAACAAACGAAACAAAGGCGTGAGGAGGCCGCCAACACTAAGAGCGTATTCAAGCTGTTGAAGCAGATGTGGCATCAGACGGCGCCTTTGTTCATGGGATCGTACCTAAAGCGCACGGTGATCATTTGTGTTCTGCAATTCGGCATTTATCTGACCTCGAACGGTATGTACATGTTTTTCCCGGACATACTGAACCGGATTGCCGAGCAGGAGGATGCCGGCGTGGAACGAATAACTGTCTGTCGGGCGGTCTATGCAACCCGCGTGGACATCAGTCAGGTAGCACAGCAGCCAAACGCCACGGCGGGACTTGGTGCTGAGGGTGCTGTCTGTCACCAAAAGCTGGACATCTCCGCCTACGAGCACTCATTTGTGCTGGAAACGATTTACGCCGTCGGTTTCGCCGTTATAGGCCTTATCGTGAATGCTGTCGGAAGACTGCCTATTCTGGTGTTTGTATTTGGCGTATGCGGAATTAGTGGCATTTTGATCGTCTACATCGATTTGCCCCTGTTGGCCATCTGGTTCTACCTGATATTACTAACCTGCGGGTTTTGTATCAGCGTCGTCAATGCTTGTACGGTGGATTTATTTCCAACGAACTTGCGGTAAGTCGCCACGGGAGCAGTCCTGTTTTCGCTCGATTCTGCAGGGAATAATGTGTCTCCTTCTCTTTCTTCTCCATTAGCGCTATGGCGGTTTGCATTTCTCTTATGTTTGGAAGGCTCGGTAGCGTCGTCGGAGCTAATATTGTGGGTGTTCTGTTGGATTCCCACTGCGAGCTAACGTTCTGGATTTCCGGAGTATCGCTCATCGCCTGCGCCGTCCTATCGTTCTTCATACCGAACATCTACAGCCGGAACGTGTCGGAAGGAAGGATCAGCGTATCGTCACGATGATCGCACTGCTAGCAACCGAATAAACTTAGGCGATACGGTAAACCCTAGAGACTGAATCATAAGAATAGTAATAGTTGCAGCATGTATGTTACTAGCAAGGTCTTTAAAGTGATAAATAAACGATGAAATAATTAAGGTTGAGCTATAGCTGGCATTTTTTTCCGTAACTGAGTAGTTTTTTTTTAATCAAGCAGATTTAGAGTTCAAGAAGCGATAAAGCGTGTTTCGGATTTGTGCTAGAGTATCCCTATTGACACAGAGCAATCGCCCCTTTTCCTTCTCATAACATCAGAGTTATAGGTTTAGAATTATTTGCAAAAACTTTTATAAATCCAGTATATCCAGTCCTCCAATCCAATAGTCCGGAATCTTCCAATGGCCTATCCCTTCCCCTTTAATTACTACATTATTAGCGTATTTTTATATAAGCTGAAAAGCTGTGTATGGTTTTGGGGTAAATTTTATGGTAAACCGTTGTTTTAGTTATCTGGAAGAGGAAGGGCGTAAAAAGGACGCAGTAACTCCCCCCTTTCTGTGTCCATTCCATCGGTTATTTAACCGCAAAATTTTGAAAGGGGTAACCCTTGAATGCGGCCCCATTTATGAATTATCCTCTGCTGGCCAGATTGCAGAATATGCCCATGCAGCAGAATATGTCTATGCAGCAGAATATGTCCATGCAGCAGAATATGCCCATGCAGCAGAATATGGTCATGCAGCAGAAGGGGCCCATGCAGAACGAAACAAAAAACAAAGTGTCGCGAGGTGTGTGTGGTCTTTTTTTGGAAAATAACCGGAAACCCCGTTTTTTGGCCAGGAACACGACCGGAAAGGAGTGGAGAAGGTGCGCGGTGAAAGTGGTGGCCGATTCGAGCCAAAAATCGCGAAAAAGTGCCCCCGTGGAGGCTCTGAGGACTCTGCGTCTGAGCGGATCGTGCGGAATGAAATGAGTGTTTGTGCGGTAGCGGGGTGAGACAAGCGAGAACGATCGCGGTCGGGGGTGTCCTTCCGTGTGTGTTGTGATTTGTGTTTTTTGAGGATTTTGTGCAACACCTCAAGCTCCTTCCAGCCGTCGCCAACATCAAACCACCAGAATGGCCTCGCTCTCCTCTCGAAGGTAACAGATGCACAGGGTTTCACGGGTTTAGCTTCATCGCGACGTTCAACAGGAAGAAGCTCTCCGCTTTCTTATCGTCGAGATTATGCACGCTCCTCCTCATCCTCATGCAACCGAGTGGTTGCAGAAAGGCTACAAGTTGCACAGAAACGAGGCCGTTATATTCTCCTTATTACGTGCCATCTCTTAAGAATAGTACGCGCCGGTTCATTGAAGGTCATTAGGCAATGCAGAATGGTTCGTGCCAAGTGCATTCAGCATGGGGTGGAAATATCTGAAACATTCCGACCCGTAAATTCGGTTTACTTTTTTTACTGTGAATCTTCCTGCAGGCAGCAGGTAAAGTGTGCTCAACCTCGAAGTGCGTGAGCTTTCACGAATAAATTTGGAACGTACACTCGTAGTGCAGCTCAACTCGTGGCTCTGTTTCGATTGGCCAACTCAATTAGAGGCAACGGGGTGTGTTTCAAGTTGAGGGAGTTAGGCGCATGTTGGTGTGATGTTGGAGGGGTCAATTGAATTAAAACGGGTCATAAAATGCATTAAACGGCCAATCTCACGATTCACGGCTCTCCTCGCAACACTTTTTCCTCGCTCGCGTTGTCCCTGGTACTCACTCACTGCAGCCACAGTGTTTGTAATACTTAATGAAAATATGCGAAATTAAGGTCAATCTACTACACAGAGCGCTTCTTTTCAGCGTAACATATTTATTTACTTAATGTATTTGAACACTGTTCGATGGCTATATCAGATAAAGCCCATTTCTACCCGGAATATGCTTTCACGAGGTAAAACATATGTTTTTTTTGTAACGTGGCAATTGTGTAACCAATTTACAATTTCGAGGATACACAAAAAAGCCTACAGTTACTATTAAAACCGTTTTAATGCTTCAAGCCCACAGTCTTATACCGTTAACTTTAATCTGTGGGAAAAGATCATACTGGCAAGCCACTATGATGAATGATGGTTCACTTCATACCGATAAGAATATTTTCCCACGTCCGTCACCGCTGTACGCGTAATATTAACACATTTTTACGATAACTAAAAAAAATATAAAAAATATAAGATCGGGAGCAGGCGAATATTTGTTCTACCGAAAAATGTTTGAAAAGTAAAACATAAGTTCAGCAGAGCTATACACTGTCGGTACCTCTGCTGCACAACGGTTGATTGTGCCATTGTGCCATTGGCGACAGTGCGTCTGTTCGCTTATAACAAAATTCATTGTTGTTAAGGCCGCTACACTATTGAGCCGTGTCTGTTTTTTTTCCAGATTGTAACAGTCTGGACGTAAGCCATGCTCACATCACACATCCGTTTGCGAAACTACTGATATATTTCATAGTGCAGGCTGTGTCTATCGCATGTTTAGACATGCCTTACTGTAGCCTAATCAACGTTATCGGTTTTGTTTGTTATTAAACCAATGCTATGCAAGAATGTTGATTTGTTCTAAATCACGAGATGCATGCTCCACATCACGGTACATCCACTCATCATCAAGTCACCCGTTGATTGAACTTTATCTTGCTGCCGATGAAAGGTGACACGACGGTGATGTGTTGGGTGGCAGTGTATTGCCCTTCGCGAGGGCCAATCTGCTTGGCCGCGATCCAAGATGGTACCCCTAGCAGTTGCAGTGATCAGCTGCAGCTAATCGAACGAGACGATTAGAATGGTGAGAAACTCTCGGACTACTTGGCACGTGTTCGATTCACCTGATGGGACGATGACGAATGCACTTTATTTGAACGTCGCTCCTCCGCTTTATTTGAACGTCGCGCCCACTGATTACCGCTAATAATGATTGATTTCTGATTTGCAATCATCACCGTATGAAGATTCTATTTATAACATCTATTCTGAGGTCGATTGGTTTGGACGGTAAAAAATGTGGCACTCTATGAAATATCAATGTAAACTATTTAGATTTCTTCATTCCATACGATTCTGAAATGTAAACCACCCTATTATCTTCCTTGTTTCAGATGGTTCCATCGATCGGTATCGGGAGTAGAGGCGGAGACCATGCTGCTGGAGCGGGGCTTTGATGGTTCCTTTCTGGCACGACATTCCTCGTCTAGTCCAGGAGCTTTTACCCTTTCAGTTCGCAGAGGCCAGGAGGTGACCCACATTAAGATTCAGAACAATGGAGATTTTTTCGATCTCTATGGAGGTGAGTTGCATTGCGGCGTTGGTGTTTTACGGATAGCCAGTTTATCATGATTCCTTTTTTGTTTCAATTGATTGTAGGTGAAAAGTTTGCTACATTGTCGGAACTCGTGCAGTATTACATGGAAAATGGTGGCCAACTGAAGGAAAAAAATGGACAAATCATTGAATTAAAGCAACCATTAATTTGTGCTGAGCCGACAACTGAACGGTAAGTATTGGTACACTAGAAGTAAAAATAAGTGCACCCTCCTTATTCAGAACTTGACTTACGCGTGTCAATTATTATTGCTATTCTTTTTCAAAAATAATCACAAGAAGACATTCCCAATAACTAAAATAATTTGTAAATAAAATGGTCAACAACTGCCTCAAATAGTAATTGATGGAGCACTACAATATATCTATCTTCACTTTAAAAAGAGGGTTTTAATTGGAGTTGCGAATGTTGAAGTATTACGTAACACCTAATTAAAACAGCTGTTCAGTTATTCTATTGAACAAGTAAGCAGCCACGCGTAAAAAGATAGCTATTTCTAGCAATAGGTTTTAAACCAATTCATTCAAAAGCCTGATTAGGTAGGGCTATAACAGTTTATAATCATTTGACAAAGTAAAATGTCTAAGGTTTTTCAGTGCGGTATCCAGAAATTCAATATTGTTTTCAACTAAAGCAATTAATACCGGTGGTAGGCTGTAATAATTCTTCCATTTTTAATGCCTTGACTTGTAAATGAGGGGTTTTGTCGTTCAAAATCAACAGCTACCGTAGCAAAAGATATTAACAATGATGCTATGATTTAAAACTTTTTGAAGGGTTGTATCCCTTTTATAATCGTTATTTTATTTATATTTGTTGCAAATTTATAGGATTAATGTGAAAATTATGATTCCAAGTAATATATTTGCTGTGTTGGAATCCTCTTCTGCAAATTCACAAGTTTAACACAAGATGTTTGAACATATCAACAACTACCATTAATTGCTTATGTTTATGTAAATTAGTATGCTAATAGGAATACTCTGGTCTGATTTGTTGTTAAGCGAACGTATACAGTTTTAGAGGACATACTTTTCAACAGGTCAAGGGTTCTTTTGCAGAAACTCCCGCCTAGATTCCAAAGGTTAGATTAGTCACCATTTGAATAGCATTGGTAGGTTCCTAGATGTCTACCAGTTTTTAGTGGTTGTCATTGAAAAGATACAAAAGTCTCGTGATCGAATCCCGCGCCAGACATTGAGGCAACATGGATGCTTTTGGTAGTGATGACACTGGCGGTTTGAACCGGTTTAAAGATGTGTATTTATGTCAAACGCGATTTCCGGTGGAAACTGGATACAGCATCATTAAAAACAAACTTGTAGCAATCGTTTTATGAAAGGCTAACCATGACCTTGATCTCCTTCCGATACTATGAGTTAGTATCCCCATTTTAAATGGGCACTGTGGTGCTTGTAGAAAACTGGAAAGATTGCTTGTAATTAATTGTTCAGTACAATTTTTCATCCGTAATATGACTATTTTTTCATATTTGATTGTGCTATGTATCCTATTCAATGATAACAAGCGTTTTGCATTTACGCTGTTGTGTTCAGTGATTTTATACAAACGCGTGGCTAGAAATCGTTGTTGTTTTAAACCGATGTTTTCAACTAAGCAACATGAAGCATAACTGTGGGGCCATACATTTTAGTGACGTCATATAGGTTGTCGCCAGGCTCAACCGTTCTGGAATATAAATTGTCTCATTTGTGACAATGCCATACTGCATTGGATCAACATGGCATAGTGTCCGGTGTCGGAATAGCAACTTGCGACTGTTTAAGCGGTGCGTTTAAAACGCTATTGAGCACTCAATCTTTGTCGCGAGAATTTAAAGTATTCTATACCACCTTTATGATTTATTCGAGTCCTGATTATTTGTTATTGTTCATCTTGGTTGCTTAATAATCTACTGTCTGTTACTATTTATTAGCAATAATGCATGAAATAATTGTTCGCATTCGATACATGTAACGGAAGTGATCTTTACTATCCTTCACTTTCGTATTGATGACCGGCACCTATTCACCAGGAAATTCTTGTCTATTAGCAATACATTTCCTGCTTCTCTATCTCGCATTCGTCTCATAAATGGCGTATCGCACAATCTTTTGATGGACTGTGACGTTATGTGAAAGGCAAAACTTTCATTTTCTACCAACAATACATGCAACATCAACGGCAGGAAGCAGAACGATGAGAGTTATCGCAAGGCCAACCAGATTTATCTGGAAGTAAGATTCTAATGGTTCAAATGGAAAGGGTTTCTTTAACTTACAATTTATTTTATTGAAGATAGTATAAAGTGTTAGTGGCAAGTCTATGTTTTTTCTGTGTGTTTAGCAAGTATATTGCCACATTTGATGTCATCCTACACATTGGAATCGAGTATTTCTTCATGGTATAGCAGGCATCTTGCGTATATAACCGTAGTGTTTATAACATGTTTGCGTTCGCTACAGTGCGCAATAAGGTTATCGTTAGCAATTGAAATTAAGGTAAAAAACCAAAACATACACCTCAACCGATTCAAATAATTTTAGCGGTTATCCATTTCAAAATTTAGCCGTTAGATAACCGATAGAATGAGCCGAACACAGAAATACATGTGGAAAGTGGAGGAGGGGTGGGGAGGGAGCGAGAACATACCTAGTACATCGCTTGTACCTTCCCCCGTCCCTTCCAGATAGATAAAAAGATGATTTAGACATAATAATTGTCCCAAAAACATACACACCTTTTCAGTTATATATCTTTGAAAAATACGTTATAAACGTTAAATAGTGCTATTAGAGAAGGGGGGAGGGAGAAGCCATTACATTTTTACTGTCGAAAGATAATATTTGGGTAGTTTTTCGCACCATAAATTGATTTAATCTCATGTTTAAGGTTGTTGTTCATTCCACTGGTTATTTAACCGCCAAATTTTGAAATGTTCGGCCCCTAAATGTATGCAATTAGAATCGGTTAGCCTACCGAATCGGTTGAGGTGTATATATTGGTTTTTTACCGAAATTAAACCTAAATATCACTTGCATCTCAGTCAAGTGGCTGAATATTTCATTCTGTGACAGGAATCCTCTACATCAATAGGCTCTACGGTTGTCGGTTGATAGTGCCGAGCAGTTTACTAGGAAGATGACGCTGTCGGCCATCTATTAACAAATGTCAGATGTTGAAGACTACCTTCGTTTAGACGTTTATCTAAACGCATCGAATCAAACGAAGCTTGTATTAGGAAGAAATCAGCATGTACTAGGGTACAGTGGATGGTCCCATTACCTTAGAATGCATCGCGCGATTTTTTGTGTGGGCCGAATTTTTGTATGTTTGCAGTTGATATGTCCGCATCGCGCGAGGGCTTCTGGTTCTAATGATGTCAGAGGCCTACGTGCGCTGGTAAACGCAATACCTTCCTGACGTTTTCGTCCCTGGCTTAGTGCATGCAGGGGTCATTCTACCGGCGGTAGCAACGATACGCGCTCTGCATGCGTAATAATCAAGACTTCAGTTTGTGATGTTACCATCCAACTCATCATTGTTCGTCGACGTGATCAAACGTATACGGGAAGTACGCCTCGAAAGCAGTAACAGCCAGGGCCTTGAAGGGGATTGGATTATAAATTGTAAGCCGGATACTCATGAACCTATCTGCTACCTGAACAAACTCACATTAACAGGACTCATGAGTCCCGTTTTCTGCATGCATGTTCTGTGATTGCGGCTAGAGAGCACGTCCTTTTTGTTTAGCTTAACCTTGACGGCAGTTTACAGTTTCACGTAATAGCCGACACCACGTGACACAGAACATCCGTTCTATTTGATAGTTGAAGGGCGCAGACAGAAATCTGTCAGGGGTTCGATAGGAATCAAAATCACTTCAGGTTTACAGATGAGTACCATTTACGTTAATTTCAAATATACAGCAGTTCTCAACAAACGCATAAGATGAATAGGAATGTTGTTGAGCCGTTCGAAATGAATTTAAAGCTTTTGAAAATGTCTTCTGTCCATCATAATGTTCGCTCCTTATTTCAACATATTCATTTTTTTTTCATTAGTTAGTGTGTTTAATTTTTCATTACACAAGGAATGTTAAGTTAGCTAAATTGTAAAGACTCAGTGACACGTTCCGTTTACTTCCTTGCCCTCCTCCGGTAAATGCTCAATTCCCGAACTGACGGCGGATATCCCTCGTTTATTCGCACGTTTCCTAAAAACGTGAGTGAGCGTGAATGTTTAGAAGAGAATCAGCGGGAATTCAACGCAAGCCTACAGATAAGTGACTCATTTGAAGGGACTATAGACGTCGAATACTGTGCGCAGCAAAGAATTTGTTTCGGGGCGATAAAATACCATTTTGGTTGTTATCATTGATTAACATGGGCTGTTTGCTTGAAAACATATGTTTTGGCGCTATACCAACCACAACCTATAAAAAGACAATAATTTAACAAACACTTTTATTAGCACCAGGTGGGCAAACAATGTAAATTGGTTCGGATGGTATGTTGGGGAAACTGCGTTTGTGCTATACTAAATCTTCGTATTTGGGCTTAACATACGCTTGCAAAAATGTGTAATCATCGCTGATGGTACACCTACCGTTGGATTCTGTAGCTACCTGTCGAGTCATTTTATTCATCAACCTAGACTTACAATGGAGTACGAACGACATTTTTTATTTATGCCTTCGCATCTAGAGTGTAACGATGAAAAAGTAAAAATGTTGCAATTTTGAAAAACTTATCGCTTCCTGCTCTCCGTTTGTTTTTATTCATATAACAAACATAGTTCAAGGTATTAAATTTTTAATAGAGGGGGTCAGAAAGCAATCGCTTTTAAAATCCAAATATTAAATTGAGATTTTTGGTGGTTTTTGAGTCATGGAAAATATGGCAACCATGTTCGCTACAACACCTACAAATGATGATCCAATAACATGTGTAACGATCTATTTCTGTTTGTTAATCTATACCTAGTTTCGTAGTCAGTTAGTGTAGGATATTATTCGTTCATCATTCATATTTTGAATAAATTTATCATCATAAGCTTCCCATCACTTGAGAAATATGTGCGAATGAGCTCAAAGAGACGTGCCCCTTGGCAACAGTCGACAGATTTTAGCAGGTTTTTTGCGCCTTTAAAATGTATTTTCTCTTAAAAAAAAACCTTTTTGTACTTTGAAGGTTATGCAAACGGGCAGGAGAGCGAGTGCGTTGAATGAGTTTGCATTGTTACATTTCTTTTCGGTTGACCATGTCCCATCGCCTCTTGTGACAATGTTAAAGAACGACACCCGAACAACAACCACCATAAAAGCTCAAATTACTTTGGTAAACTCTCTGTCTGACGGCAAGACTGCAAAATTGCAATTTGTGCGGAAAGTTTGCGAACGAAGATGATGAAGATGCCTCTTGTTGTGCGCTCTGTGCGACTTCAAAAAGCCTTACTACTTGCGCCGCTGTGCTGCTCTGGCTGGTTCAATATTCCCCGGCAGCTTAGGTATCTTACGCCCGCGAGTATTTTTTAAATTTTTTTTGTTTGTTTCGCTACCAAATTATGCCGGCTGAATGGTGGTGCCAGTTGTCTCCGAAGAATGCGGTTACCTAGTGATCGTCGTGATCGCGGATGAGAGTAGTTGTGTGCTTCGCCATGATGCGATACACCTGTATGAGGGTGGGCTTACATATTGGGTTGAGTGGTGTAGATTGCCCCCGAGGACGGCAGAAACCCGCTCAAAGGGGGGTGTCGCTGGAGATGTCTGTCGTTTAGCTTTCGACTAGCACGGTCGCCAAAGTGCGTCATAGAGACCGCCCAGCTCACCAACACCAGCCTGGAAGCCGGTTGTGCGCAGTGAAGCCGATACCTGTCCGGTGTCGTATTAAATGACAGTCGATCAACAGCGATCGGCTTAGTACGGATCAAATTCAGTAACCATAAGCATCTCGAAGTCGAGGCGACCGCTCGCAGTCAACTCGAAGCAAATTAGTTAAAGTGATTCACGAAGTTTGACTACCGATTTCCAAATTCTGTGTTCAATAGCCACGATCGCTAAGCATTTGAAAACCTGATCTAGAGTTAGCTCACAGTTCTGCAAAAGAAGATCTTGTGTAGTTAAGCGAACGATTGTGCCCAGTTAAGCAGCTTCGACGAGTGGAGTGTTGAACATAGCAGTGAAAATGAGTGGAGGATTCTTTTTTGAACAAATCATCGAGTTTCTGATTCCTGAGGAGAAGGAAAAGTCAAACATTGGCAATTTGATCCAATCTGAAGTGAAAAAGTAAAAGTAATAAAGACCATAGCAAATCAGTCCTCGTCTGGATCGCAGGCCCTCCGTGGATCCGCAAAAGCAATAAGGCAAACAGTGGAACCTATATTGAAGTTTACTTTCCGTACGAAACCAGCCAGTCGTCATGATGTTGAAAAAATACGTTCTCAAACTAACCAATACGATTGGTACGGTCGACTATCTAAAGCGAAGATCGTCCTCGCCGGCTGACGTTATCCGACAGCATCCACACCAGCAACAACAGCAGCATGCACCTTATTCTCAAAAAGGACCAAGCATGTTCTCTCGCACGGGGCGAAAAGGGTTTCGACGGCGCTTCTCCAGCATATCCTCTGCCGACAGTGGAATATTAGAGGAAATCGATCAAGAAGATGAACTACAGGCACAGCTTCAGGAGCGACAGGAGCAGCATCAGTTGCGCCTGCAGGAGGAATTGCTAGAACAGGAACACGAGCAACACGATTCAGCCATACCGACGCCTACGTCGGAAGAATCGGGCGAAATGGCTAACGCGTGTACACCTGCGAAGCTTCCTGCAACCTTCGACACTAGCCTGCTAGTTGTACCAGTGGCGCAAATTATCATCTCTACGGCTATAGCGGAACTGCGGAGTACACTGCTATTCTATCCGTTAGTATGCTTTTTGTCCTTTTCCGTAATGGTGATTGATTGGTTAAGCAAGGCATCACCTTCAGGGGTCTGATGGGTGTTATTTTGTATAGAGAACAATCATCTAAATTATGTGTTTAACTAGGTTTGTGGTGTTGCATTGTCGTCAAGTGGAAATGTTCCGGCGAGATATAACGTTGCAGGAAGCGGCCGCAAATCATGCAATGCTCCACAGCATCTGGTCAATTTTTTGAGGGACACTGTTACGCACCAGCTAACTTCTTATTGTGCATATTTATACCCTTCATTCTGTTGATATTATATGCCCCTTGACAATCCTCGACCCCATTGTGGTAGCAATGTGTAGTAGTGACAATCTGTGGTTGGACAAATATTACACCTTCCAGTCGTCACGTCGGATTACTTTTACTGCGTAAAAGCGGTGGGCGTGCACCGGAGTGTGAGTTTGCTGCGTAGCAACTTCTTTCTGTTGTGAGTTTGGCGAAGTCTGTACTCCTTGCAAGGCAGTGATCCTTCGGTTGGATGTTCCAAGTAGGGTTCGCATTTCTATTTGATTTTCGATCCATTCGCCTTTCTTGAATCCATTTAAGTGAATGTGTGCCACAATTTCAATTCCTATAAATACTTTTACCAAACAATTTTGTATAGTATACGGAGATGTTTTAAATTGACTATATTTAGATAAAGGGTTTTTTTAAAATTAAGGTATCCATTACATATGTGCCTTACAAGCTATAGTTTGTACAGAGAGAATGCATATTATTGGAAAATTAAATGCATGTGTGCGTAAGGTTTTTTTTCGAGTCATTCGAATGATGAACTAAGCCTTGAGTATTATGGAAAGTATGATCATACTGGATACATGTATTCCTGGCGTATCCGGAGAAACCTATTTATATCGGATTGTCTCTAGCGAGAATTCAAAGTACATCATGCGTTTACTGTACATCACACAGCGTTACGTAAGGGATTCCTGGAGATATTCTTGGAAGGGATGACATTTCCATAAACGTGACGTGATTAGCTGGGATTGGAATGGGGTCCATATCTTTTAATGAAACAATACTCAGCGAAGCATTAATTTTCTAAACTACTGATAATTGTGTGGCGTGGATGATCGAATGTCGGAGGTCATTTCTTTCACATGCAAATTCTATACCGATCAACTTCGTTGATTGTAGAATCATGTTGATGGTTGTATTTCTCGCTATGGTTGTTCAAATACTTAATTATATGCTGTCAGTGTCAACTTTTCAGAGTTGTCGATCTGTTTGTTGTATTGGTTGTTCATCTAATTGGATGTTTAACAAATATAGCTTTCATGCCCCACATGAACTTCCAATTGGAAGACACTTCAGCGTCTCTCGGTGTTCTCAGCAGCGATCTTCTCATTAAGTTATTTAATTTTTAATAATTTTTTTGATCGATCATGATGAAGATCTCCTGTACTGACCAGGCTAAATTAAGAAGCCTTTACATCACATCAAGTTGACGACCTGGAATAATGTGATGGTGGTCGGTAATCGGAAGGAAAAATACAATATTTATGCAGCGCCTAGCATCCACGTCTAGATCGTTTCCTTGGCGTTGCCCTTTGTGCACACAAGAGATGATAAATGATTGTGAGGTATGAGTAGATTATTAAGATCAACCGAAAGCTGCTGAACAAATGTTTAGCAAACGTTCCGGTTGAAGTCAAGGCATAGCTGGGCACAGTGGGAGAGATGTCATCCATGTGCTAGGGGTAGTGGCGGGATAGCAAAGAACGGAATTTATTGTGTTGGTGTGCAAATTGATAGAACCGGTTCGTGAACGGGTGGTTGTCAGAACGAAAGAAGCCCACAAATAAGCCTGATGATGATGGCTGTTGAAGCGTTAGATGGTAGGCACCGTCCCAACTTTACGTATAAATTGTACCTACCTGGAGCATTGTTTTTGTCGCCAAATAGTTTATGACTGAACTGAACACGCATGTTAAAGTCACGGTGTTAAACACCGTACATCTGTACATCTACATAAACTGTAAGAAGACAACTCAATTCTTAGTCTCAAACAGATCGGTTCCGACATTCCGTGTGTTGAATGCATGATCATTACCAATTCAATTGTGAGCTCCACGTGACAACGAATTGAGTTAGCACGCATCGACAGTTGGAGCCAAACAACGCTGCTAACGTTGGTGTAATGCACGTTCAATAACTAAATTATGTTAAAGCCCATCATTTCATCGATGGTTTCGCCACCATGAATCTAAAAAGCAGACGTGCCAATCGAATGTTTTGATCCTATCTAGGAAGTGATTCGCGAATGTCGTTGATTTGTTAATCTATCACTATTTGTATCATTTCATAAAGTAAGTTGTCTTTCTCAATTGTTGGGACATTAACGGATACAAAATGCATTCGCAAATTATTTCAATTCACTATTGATGAAGCTTTGCTTTACCGCACTGTGGTTCGCTATTGGCAAGTGGATATAAAAACCAAGAATATACTTCCGATGGCTGTTCGAACAGAGTACGCGGTTGGGTTAAAGCAAGTTTTCCAAAACTGGAAAAACACACTAGACTGCTGCAGCACACATGTGTCATTGGGTGGTTGATGGTTGTTGATTGATTGGTCAATGATGATCACACGCAAGGCGACTCATCCGTTTGGTCCGTTTGGGGTGTATGGGTGTATCTGTGCTGTGCTCACGATTAGCCCATAACCACTTGAGCCCGCCTGCTGAGGGCCCGGGCTAGGGTTGACATGAAGAAAAAAGTAATGAAACTTATAGAAACAGGTACCTTACGCAAGCGAGCCCTCCGATAACGCGTCTCGCTCTGCGCAACACGCGTGCAATGCAGCTGCTCTAAATCTATGAACCCCTAGTGGCAGGGGCAGTTGATGTTATTAATGTGCACCAAGTTGTTTCGAAAAGCTTTCTGTTTCGTCGTCAACAATGGCAGATAACACCTGCTTTTCCTAGCATGAGAGTAAGGGTGAAATTTCTCTTTGTAACGTCCGTTACTCTTCATCGATATGAAAAAAAACTGATGGTTGGAGTTTTTGAATTCTATCTCAGGTGTTTCCAATGTAATTTGGGAAGTGTTTCACAAAAACTTAGCATAAATTCACATAAACTTGGCAAAAATCTACTACCTCCAGAATGTAAACGAGTTATTCGAGCAAGTCGATAAACATCCAAAATAATGCAATGTCTCTTCTACAGCTCATTTTTTCTAGTTTATGGTGGTTTCACTTTAAAGACCAGAACGATTGTTTGGTGATAGGTGATAAGAATTTCTTGATAATTTCGATTGACAGTTGATTGAGTTTCGTGCAGATTTTTAAAAAATCAGCTTGAACCCGAGGATTCCCCTCTTTTTCGAGAAATCGAGCAAAAGTTAGTCCTCCCCACTACTCGAAATATCTGGCCGAGAAACACTCGTCGGTATGAAAACAGCAGCAGCACAATCATTCGTATTTAAATAATTTAACAAAAATAATATCTCGTGGAGATCGTTATTCCAAACATTCCGGTAAGGTTTTTAAGGGAAGGCGTTGTCTGATTTAATTTACTTTTGATTGGTCCTTTTTGGCAACGAGATTCTTTGAGGTTATTTGTAATAATCATACCATTGTTGACTTTATACTGCAAAGAAGATATAGTTGAGTCGAATATAGTAACAAAAATATTAATTCAAACCTTTTTAAAAATTTCTATCCTTCTTGTCTATTTTAAACAAGTAGGAGGATTATTTTATCGTTTTCGTCTATATTATTATAGAAATATTGCACGTTCGTTGCACCACAGAAGTTGCTTGTAGCCCTACCACAACTTCGCGCTCCGCGAAAAGTTAAAGAGCACAGCTCCGGTGACTCAATGGCCCCCACTGACCGATTGTGGCAGAACAGTTTTTGCTATCGGCGGTGTGTGATCTAGCAGTTCTGGGAGACAGTGGATCGTCTCTCATTTGAAAGATTGTGTTTGTTCATTTGTGCTGAATCTGATAGTAAAAGCATATACTAAGTGGTGGCCGCTTATAGGCTTCACGTATGGGTTAATCGGTTGAACTTGAACTTGAACCCTCTGCCATATTACGTGTTTTTGGTTTCCGTTGCCTTGAAAGTGTTGATTGTTTACGTGTTTATCGATTTGTGGATACTCGCGTAAGTTGACCCGCGTTCGGTTTTGGTATTGCTGTAATAGACCTTCATGACATTCCCAATGATCTGTGTTTATCCACCGTTAACCAACTCCTTTCGTTTCCCTCTGTTTCAGCTGGTTCCACGGGAATCTGTCCGCTAAAGAAGCGGAAAAGCTCATTTTGGAACGCGGTAAGAATGGCTCGTTCTTAGTGCGCGAATCTCAAAGCAAGCTCAGCGATTTCGTGCTCTCGGTCCGGGCCGACGACAAGGTGACGCACGTTATGATTCGATGGCATGTAAGTAGTTTACTATTCGTAGCGATAATTCTCTGCATACTCAGTGTAGACCAAAATATGCTTGCCAGTATTTTGGGGGTGGGGACCGTTGCTCGTGATGTGATGTTCTTCCTTCAACAAGTCGCGACAACCACAGACGGTGGTGACCTTGGCACTAACGGTCGCACAAGTGACGCATACCTTGGCCGGCATGGACGGCAGCTTGGCGTCGGAGCCGTGACGTTGTGCGTGTAGATGCGGATGGCGGATGAGTAAAGCCCTTCTTCCAGTTGCCTAACATGGCACCGTCGAAGGTCTTGCTCGTTTGCAGTGATTTGAACCGTCCCGCAGCGACGAACGGTGTGACATTATGATTGCCTGAAGTATAGCTATGTATGTACGACGTAGCTTTACTCAAACGCTCAGTCATAGACTTGCTTTGCCAAGTGTGTTCGGTATACAGGTTACTTGTGTGGATGTGTTCGGTACTTTTTACGTCGAACAAATGGTCCCTCTAGCGATAATCCTAGTGACAATAACTGTTTGTTTCGTAGTGAAAGACATGTAAATGAAAAACATAAGTTCATGCTAAAAGTAATCCATTTGGTCGTCCTGAAACAATCGGTATTCAAGAGCTAATCCCGGAAGATAATTTAAATTTCAATATATAAAGGAATATTCCAAAGTAAATTGGTTCTGACTAATCGATATGAATTCGCATTTTTTTACGGCACCTGAATGATTCCGCATTGATTGTGAGAAGACAAAATTCCCCAAGTGACGCAATTAATATGGAAGAAGTCACCTGACGACATTCTATGAATTAGTCATAATTACGTCTTTTACATACGCACGTATGCGTCAATTGGGCATGATCGACTAGTGTTACAACTTTCACTGATTCAACAGGCACTATTATAGTAGGATCAGGCTCAGGCCCAGATAGTCTCCAGGAAGTGATTGCCATCGAAATAGCATGGTAAACTATGCAAGGATATTTGGATGAGAAACTTCTTTTAGAATTTTTCGCATTTTTGTTTAGCTAGATTTATTCTGGGTATGAAAAAACTGACGCTCTCTTCACTTTCATATCGAATACATAATACTTTGATTACAGGAAAAGATGTACGATGTCGGCGGAGGGCAAAAGTTTGCGACCTTGTGCGACCTGATCGAGTACTACAAGCGCAACCCAATGGTGGAAACGTGCGGTACTGTGGTCCATCTGCGACAGCCGTTCAATGCAACGCGTATTACGGCTGCCGGCATCAACGACCGTGTAGAGCAATTGCAGCGCGAAAACGGCGGCCAGTCATACGGCAAGGGTGGCTTTTGGGAGGAATTTGAATCTCTACAGCAGCAGGAGTGCCGGCACACGTTTTCGCGCCGTGAAGGGCAACGAAACGAAAACCGTGCGAAGAATAGATATAAGAATATTTTACCATGTAAGTATAGTGCCTGAAATACGGGGTGGAAGAATTCTATAAAGAAACATATGGTAGTTTAATCGATTTTTTGCTATTCTCGATGTCGTCTAGACAAACGAGTGTTCAGGACTTACTCGCTATATTAGATCTCATTTGCAGTCGGTATTTTGAAATTTTCGGAAAGCCATACAAGAAATCCCAACAACAAAAACAATTCTAAAATATTCTGTTACCACACACAACCCCTATCGAAACGTTGTTCAGAGAAAACAAGAATGGATCTACCCACACATGATGAGCGAAAAATTCGCCTCCGCAGAATTATAAATGAACTGATCTTGAATTGCTCTGCGCCACTAGCGTGGCGATTGCTTTAGCAAGTTGCCAACAACAACCATAGTTGTTTGCATATTATAGTTCCTCATTAGAACTGTATTGGCCGGATATAAATCAATATTGCGACCTTCTGCCACGGAATAGCAAGCGGAGCTAATCGATCCGTCAGTGCTTTCGCTTCTTGACGTGCCATTTATCGGCGGACTTGAGGGATATAAACAGGAAATATCCATGTACTCGAGAGAATGTAATTCATTACGGTAAACGACGCCTCATCGTTTCCTCATCCCTTGTCCTTTCCATCTTTTCTCTGAATAACTTGGTAGAAGATGGTTCAGATCGTGTGTGTGTGTGTAGGTGTATGTGTCTTCTATGAGGTTTCATTACAGTCTTGTTTTCTTCTGTCCATTATAAGCATTCACCGTTGTCTGTCAACATTCTCATGCGGTCAGCTCTTAGGTCAAGGTTACCGTTTACATCGTTCATTGAACGAGACTTGGAGTGTGTTATACTGGAAGTGTGTAAAACTGGAAGTACAGTGGATACTGCTGACCTAGTAAATCACGTAAACTGACCATCGGCTTTTGTTCAAAGTCCCATGTGCTTTAAGATAAATGATGGACCTCTTTAAACAAAGTGAATAGTTAATAGAGTCGCATGTGGGCTCAATTTTCTTCGCGTCATAGAAAATAATAAATGTGTCAAATGCTGTGACGCTTGCTCCAGATGTTGATTCGTCGTGGGTTGACGTGAGGTGCTGTTGATAATTTGTTAAATGACTAGCATATAGCGATGGTCGAACTAAGGGTACGTCGGTGTTACGTAAAAGTCGTATCGGACAATGTCACTCGTCGCACTCATATGATTTGTATCAGAGTAGAACAGTCCCGTCAGTGGCGATAGAAACACAAATAGCCCAGTTCACGGACACTGGCGACTGC
>NC_064874.1:42544402-42574402 GCF_943734745.1 Anopheles darlingi
TGACAAAAGAAGTTTACCTTTTACAATTTATTTGTTTTAAATGTGTTAAACATATTATTTTTAACCAATCATGTTATCACTGCTAATCGTGCTTGTAAAATATTACGCTGTTTTATAATTGTACCATTGCTATTTTCCTTTTTCATCGCTTGCCCTCGTTGTGTGAGGATCTATATTTTCCCTTAAATGTTAAGTTTGCTACCTGTATCTAATTATATTCCTTTTGTTATTTCTATGATAGCTTAGTTCTATAGATAACCAAAAACATCCATCAGATTACATTGCCGTTTGGTTGAAAAAGTGTAGACTAACGTGTCCGGTCGAAACATTCAAAATAAAATTCTTTTGATAGCTCATTGATCTTCCCTGGTACGGTTAAGCTGAATGTGATGTAGTTGGTGATATACCAAGAAGATGTATTTATTTGACTTAAAAGATCTTGTTTCATTTGTAATACAGTCCATCCTACCGTTAGATCTACAATTTGTTTCCAATAATTGTTTAGCAGGTGGTTTAGATAAAGCTGAACATGTTGAAATAGATTGTGAAAAGAAAAATGGAACTTGTAAAACGGTCCGTAGAGCTTACACAACATGACGAATGGCGGGTTTGCTAACGGTGTTACGTGAGAACTTTTGTTAGCACAGATAAACAGGAAACAAGGAAAAGTTACACAATAAAAGTTATTGTACAAATGTGCAGAAATCAGTTGTCTATATAGAACCTACGATTGCAGAACACATTACGTTCAAAAACCTGCATGAGTTCGACGGCGGCGAGTGCTTCGCTACTTTTTGCTACATTTCGACAACGAAGTTTTTTTGAAAAGAGCGCGCGTGCTGCCTGTTTATGCCAACAGGTTGGGGTGCTGTTGCGATGAGAAAACGCTTCGTCAAGTTCGTCAAGTTCGTCGAGCGAGTATGCGTTCAACCTCTTCCGCCCAACCTTCTCTTGAGCGCCTCCTTCTTTCAACCCGTGCTCTCTGCGGGAAATCACCCATGCCAGCGTGCCGCCCGTGAAATTCGAATATTTCGGAGTTTTCTAGAACACACGTAAACACACCGAAATGGGTAAGTCGTTGCTTGCTTGTGTTTGATGAAAATCGCGTGAAATAGCGGTGATAATGCATCGGAAAGTGTGCGGATGTACGATGCCAAATAGATGGGTTGCGCTGCTAAGCTCGTGATGTGAGTGCAGTGCGCGAGCATATTGACAGTGCGGAACCATCACCAAGGGGATGGCTTCTCGGCACCGGTTCCGGAACAAAATAACGGTGATTCGAGCTAACCGTCGTCCCGTTGCATATTTGCAGGTATTAGTCGTGATAGCTATCACAAGAGGCGAGCAACCGGTGGTAAGAAGGCCGCCATCCGCAAGAAGAGGAAGTATGAGTTAGGCCGCCCCGCCGCCAACACCAAGGTAAGAAAAATGTGGTGCAAGTGCAGATGCTGCAACAACAGAGGAAATTGTAGTCTAACCCGGTGACTCGCTATCATTCGTTCCAGATCGGTGCAACTCGTGTGCACTTCGTGCGAACTCGCGGTGGAAACAGGAAGTTCCGTGCCCTGCGTCTAGATGCCGGCAACTTTGCCTGGGCCTCGGAGGGTATGGCACGTAAGTGCCGTATCATCGATGTGGTGTACAATGCATCCAACAACGAGCTGATTCGTACCAAGACGCTGGTGAAGAACGCCATCATTGTGATTGATGCCGCTCCGTTCCGTCAGTGGTACGAAAGCCACTACCTGCTACCGCTGGGTAAGAAGCGCGAGGTTAAGGCTGGCGAGGAGGACGTGATCAGCAAGCAGCGCAGCAAGCACGCGTTGAAGAAGTTCACCAAGCGCCAGAAGACCGCTAAGCTTGAACCAGCGCTGGAAGAACAGTTCACCTCGGGTCGTCTGCTCGGTAAGCTATCCGCAGAAGTGGAAACCTACGGCCAGAAATTGACGGAAGTGCGCAAATTTTGATCGTGGTGTTGCCCAATAGTGCTGAGATGATGATATTAAAGTTGAGACTCACGTTCATAGCTTCGGCTTGAATTTCGCCGGTTGGTACGCTCGTTTTGAGCCGCCTTTGCCGGCACCAGTGAGGAATGACCTTTTCTTGTCATAGTTACACTGATTTCGCACTTCGCATCCACCCTTAAAGCACATTCAGGTTGCTTCCGTTGATTTTACGGCGTATGATGAGCTCAAAATGTGTCTAACCAATCTGGTATCGGGTTTCATTCTAGCTGCCATCGCCTCCCGTCCCGGACAGTGCGGCCGTGCCGATGGGTACATCTTGGAAGGCAAGGAGCTCGAGTTCTATCTGAAGAAGATCAAGAACAAGAAATCCAAGTAAACATTTGTCCTGTTGAGGGAGGAAGAGCGGTGTTAGCGATAGCTCGTTGGGTACTGCCCAAAACTTCCTTGTGCGCCGGCATCATCGGGCGTTGGGAGAGATGTGTAAGTGCGATTCATTCCTCGTGGATGCTTATACTGAAATTTCCATTTCTGTGGGCAAGCAGCAGAGCAAATGTATGGTATGCGTGTATGCTGAAATGGGGGAATCCTTTGAAGTATGAAAGGAATAAAAACCACACAAACACGACTCGGTAGAGATTGTTAGTTGAAATCATGTACGAAAGAAATGGACAACTCGGTAGGATGATCGCTGGCAATAGAAGGTAGCTGTACTTTTGGTTAAAAATAAACTAAAAATCGATTAGTTGGTGTGAAAACAACGCATGTCGGTGTGAAACGACGCATAGAGTTCTGCGTATTGTGTAGCATTTTCACCGGGGACAGGCGAGGAACCAAAACATAAACCTGGTTGTCAAGAAGAATCGCAGAAAAGAAGAATCAGGTGTTCTTCCTCAAGTTATTAAAGTAAAATAATGCGTCGAGACAAAGTCTCGGTAATGACGCATTCTGGCAAGTAGTACCGACGGTCAGATGTGTGGCATGATCCGCGTTCCTCCGTGCAAGACCGGGCTGGTAACAACATGATACCGTGGATGCGGGAAAAGTTCGCCGAACGTCGCGCTCGCTGGCAACAAGCCCGCAAACAACCTCGCACAAACAACGGCGATGGAAATTCTAGCTGTAGCTCAGCATCTTCTGTCGCGGATGTTGCTTCGACCGAACCTTCATCTTCGGGAACCGCTTCTCCGACTGCATCGCCCGTACACACCACACGCCAGCAACGCGGCCACCGTCAGGGACAACGAGGTTCACGGACACACCAGCTAACATCCTTGGTATCGCAGCAGCCGTCGAATTCTGGCGGCAGTGCGTTGTCTCCTTGGCGATCAAGGTGAGTGTGTGGCAGGTCATAGAAAGATGGACAAACTGTTTCGACGCTGGTTTGGTTTCCCCTCGACGGCAAGTGTGGACTCCAGGTAAGTGTGGGATCCCAAGAACTGCTGTCCCCGCAGATGAGCTAATGAATATTGACTGAAATATTTATGAATCATCCGTTCGACAACGTTGAGCAGCATCATATATTGGCGACTTCAATCGAGGGGCGAAGGCCAGCTTGGATCGATCGATAACTAACGAATGCTTGCTATAGCAATGCTCTAGAGATGGTGGTTGATATACACTTCATGGACTTCGTTCAATTACTTCCCACAGAAAGTCACGCAATGGAACGGACGAAGAGCAGAACGTGCAACCGGGAACGGAACAGAAGCTATCGCTGAAAATTATAAGTCCCCGTGGTGGCATGGTGGATATAGATGTTAGTCGTACATTGAACGGCCGCCAGCTAAAGATGCATTCGTTGGAAAAGTTCGCTAGCAACGCCTTCACGATGCCCCACTTTTCGTCGAATCTGGACGAGCTGGCAGATCGCTACCGATTGATAAGAGCGCAGAATAAACTAGTTTTTCGTGATGATGATATTTTGTTAGGCGCTGATGTACGCGATTATGGTGAGTGTACAGGCTGATAAAGTATTTCATACCAGCTTTACTGATTTTGGTATTTTGTAGAGGAGTTTCTACTCGTGGCCAAACGCATAGAAACGCCACTGATCGAGGAAGGCTTAAAGGGGCCTAGTTCTGCGGAAATACTGACAGCCACGCGACACATTTCTTTATCACGCATTAATCAAGCGTCGGTTAATTTCAATTTTGGTATGCTGCAGGGAGATGATGTAAGATGCTTGTGTGGTTTGCTTCTTCGGGCCAAAACTGCTAAAACTGTTTTTTTCTGTCGATCAGCTTCATCAGGACCTAAGGCGTATCATCATTTCCCTATCTAAAGCGTCAGCATTTGTGGTCGGGTCGGGACCATGTGCCGAGAAGCTTATCACGTTGTTTCAACAACGGCTAATAAACCGAAAACGACACCAGATAAGTTCTATCGAAACGCTGCTTGAGATGGGATTTTCATTGGATAAAATTAATCAGGCCTTACAAATTACCAAGTAAGCAATGCGGTACGATAGAATGTCCAGGGAATCTCAGAGAATAACCTTCACCTATGTTTCCATGCTGTTGCAACAGAAATGTCTTTCCGGCAGCCATCGACTGGCTCATTCAGCATGATAGTACAGCGAAGTTATTCAACTGTGATAGAAGCGCTTCACCCGGAGCTTCTCTTTTTGCGACAGCCAGTACTATTCCAAACAATTCAAACACCAACAATCGCAGGAAAGCGTCCGACGCAGATAATGATAGTGGCTCGTTGTCAACGCCTTCCTCGACTCGTGAATCAATCGACGAAATCGAAGAGAAGGACCCTTTTACGGTATGTCTTGCGTAGTTGCATGGTATCGAAAGATTCATTCAATGCCTTTCGGGAGGTATATTACTGATGAAATGCGTTTATTGTAGAGAAAGCAAGAGAATGTCGCAAAACTTTTAGAAATTGTGAGAGTTTACTCGGAAAAGAGCGTC
Source organism: Anopheles darlingi (assembly GCF_943734745.1). Classification (NCBI taxonomy): domain Eukaryota; kingdom Metazoa; phylum Arthropoda; class Insecta; order Diptera; family Culicidae; genus Anopheles; species Anopheles darlingi. The sequence continues at coordinate 42,549,288 of NC_064874.1, forward strand.
GAAGCTGATCCCGATCTTCTACTTTCCATCTCGGAGATGGGATTTGATGAAAGCAGTGTGCGGGAAGCTTTAGTGGCAACTCACAACAGCAAAAGTGCAGCAGTAAGCATTCATCGGATTCGATGGCATTGATTACGATACTGATTGCGATTCATCTTATTGCTTTATGTGAATAGTGTGAATGGTTGCTAGGAAATCGGACAAAGAGTATGCAAGGCCTAAAAGATGAGCAAGCTGTAGAATCTCCCATCCTGCGTGTCCTGATGGCTTCGCCGCAAGTACAAATTAGCTTAGGAAATCCAAGAATGCTTATAGGTAAGTGTGAAGATTTATCGATCAAATGATAATAATCAGTTTGAACCATATTTAACCTTTCTTTCCACTAGCACTGATCTCAATGTTAGATAATTATTCGACAATGACCATGTGGTTTACCGATAATGATACCTCTTCGGTCCTGGGACACATACTGCGCACTTATCACGAAGAGAAACACATCCTTGCAATCAATCAATTTAACAACGCACAGCAGCATCAGCAACAACAGCGACCAAGCGAGTCTATTCACCGATGAAGCTGATTTAGAGATAAGGTAATGAAATTATTGTGAAAAAAATGTAAAGCCTAAAACACACTCATCAAAACGAATCAGGGAAATCAGAATAAAAAGCGTTACTGAGAAGTAGAAAGGCAGCTAGGAAGAAATGGACATTATCTAAAGTATTGCCGCTAGTCTTTCGTCAGTATTACGATGCTGTGGAATTGTTTCGTTCCGTTCAGCAGCAAACCTGATGCTTTTGGTAAACATACGCTTTCCAACGTTCACGTAGATATTGCACAGCGAAAGGTAACACTTCATCTACACGGGCGCGAGAAAGCTGAAAATGAGATGAGAATGAAAAAGTTGAGAATGTCAAATCCCATACAAATGGAAATGTAAAGATACAAGTAGGCTGTCACAAATGTATGGGATTTGACATTCTCGCCTTTTTCATTCTCATCTCATTTTCAGCTTTCTCGCGCTCGTGTAGAGAGTCGGTAAGTGGCGTGAAGAAGAGCAAACACATAAATGAATAAACCAAACTGCCATCGCTTATTGTTGACTTGGGTAATAGAGTAGCGTAGTTTTAACTGATAGATTTGGCCCGGACTTGCGGTATTACTGAGCAAAAGATCGATTAATGAAGTTATATGCAGGATATGTTTATTTCCATATACACCTAATTATTGCAGCTGGGGTTTGATCCAAGTAGTTGCGTTTGTTGGAGTAAGACACAATCATTCATGGTAGCTTCAGAGTGGTCAGCAAAGGAAAAACGAATATGAAACAAACGATGCACCGTATGATTAATTAAAAGCCAAAGAAGCATTGTAACGGCAAATTATATTTTACAGAGTATGACAAAGACTTGTGATTTGAAGGAAGGAAGCAATACCTTCCATGCATGATACGCAATAAGCAAGAGAACCTTCATAGCCATCAAGATCAATAGTATTGCAATAAGGAATGGAATTTAATAAACCGATTATCAAATGACTAAACTGTGAAATCGTTTAATGCGTATAATGTTTCACAGCATCATAGTAAACTTGTAAATTTACTCATTATTCTAAAGAAGATATTTCAATTTATAATTTGTATATTATAAAACTCAATAGATTTATTCTCATCACTCTCACTCATGGCCACAAACACCAGCAAGTTATACAGTACATGTCCACAGTTAATTATTATCAATCGCTTTACATCAACTTCGTAATAAATAAGATTTACATTTTTCTTCTTTCACGCCACCGTTTGGAAACCATTAATACTCGCATTCTCCCATTCCCGCCATTTAATATCAAATTATAATGTTACCGACTCCCGCTGGTTCATGTCTCAGATTCAAGATCACACTCCTTTAAAATACTATTTACAAGCTAATTTCTTCAATTGACGTCAGGTAATAGTAACACGAGCATATATCAAGGGCTAAATGTGAGAAATATAATTCAGTTTCTTGAAATGTACAGACCCTATGTGCTGGTGCATTTGAGGTACTCAATGAACGGCTGGCTGGCTGATCTGGTAATATCCTGCTAGGTATTCATATCGCACCTTCTATCCGTCATAGACATAACATACACCCACATATATATGTACAGTTTTTCTAATAATAATGAGTTAACGATCCATTTAAACTTTTTACGGAGAAAAATACACCTTGGGTTGCAAAATTTTGAGCACCTTTTCCAGAGATTCTACCTTGGTAATGGTTGTCTTAATTTCGGGGTTGCTCCATGTTGTTGTGAACCGTTTTGAGTACAACGCGAGTCTTGTGGATTTGCTGTTTAATTTCCACTTCCAATTGTTCCTTGCGCTTGTTGGCCGATTTAATATTGTCGTAAGCTTGGTTCAGCGATTGACGCGTCACTTTGTATCGGCGCTTGAGTTCGGCAAAGTCTGCTTCGACCTTGGCACAATCGTGCTTTACTATGGTGGTGATTTCAGGTTTCACCTCTGCCTCTTGCGTCCCACTATTTGACGAAGAATCGTGTTCCGTTTTGGCTATGAGATAACAAAAAAAAATGGAAATTAATAAAACCGCAGCGGAGAAAAATACTTGTTCGTCCTTATAAAAATGAAAAAAAAAATCCGGTTTGGGGATGGCAAACAATTTCATGGTTAACATACCTTCCGTCGATGGATTCAACAACAGATTAGACATCGATTTCGTCAATTCAAGTGTTCGCAACAGAGGGCGTTGTTTCGGCGAAGGCACAGAGTTATGAGTTGCAGCTCCGACAAGCTCCACATTAGATAGCCGACCGGGATCGCTCTCGATGCCGAGGTCTGGAGATGAGTTTTCAAAACGGCGTCGACCCACCGCTTCTTCGTCCTCAGTAGTTGTTACCGAGAATTGGCCTTCGTGTAGCGCTGATGCAACCATGCTCATACCTGCTTTACCCGATCCAGAGTGGTTGCGAACGGCAGTTCTGTCCGTGATAGCCAACGATTGTAGGGTAACTAATTTTTCATTGAGTGCATTCTTCTCGTCCTTAACCTGTTGCAGATCATGTTGGAGTTGATTTAAATCACTTTCCAACTGTCGCTTTTCGGCCAGTGCTTTCGTGCGCTCAACGGCAGCCTTGGATGCCTGTAATGTAGCATCATCGAGATTCTTTTTCATTGTAGCAACCGTTCGCTCATAGGTCGTTAGCTGCTCACGTGCACGCTCTTCCGCCTGCACCATTGATGAGATGTCGTTATGTGCATCTTCCAACCGATAGTGTAGTTCATCCAGTTCGCGAAGCTTCTCCTGATGAATATTCTTTGAAATGTAGTTTGATTCGAGAGTGGTGTTGAACGTTTGCTGCTTCTGTTCCATCTCATCACGGAATGCATTGGATAAACTTGTTCGCAGCTCTTCTAGCCGCTTTTGTTCACGAGCTTGTAATTGTTCCAGTTCGTTCTTGTGGCGTTGCTGAAGATCTTCGTAATCCCCGCGCATAGTTTCAAGCTTCATTACAGCCACCCTCAAATCGACAGACGCTTGCTCTCGCTCTCGGTGTAATTTCTCGATCTGTTCCTCTTTTTGACGAATTTCGTTTTCAAGAGTGGCCAATCGTTCCATTGCTGTCTCCGCCTTGGTCCTCGATTCCTTTGCCTCGCATTCCCAGCGCTCTGCAAGTTGACTTTTGTCATGCACATCAGACTCCATGGTGGCTATCTTGAGCCGTTCCTGTTGCAACTGACTATCGAGATCTACTAAACGACTTTGCACGTCCTGAATTGTGCACTCTTTTTCTCGAAGCGCAACCGTCAGGCTTGTTAACTGTTCATGGAGCTGCTTCACTTCTAAAACGGACGATCCATTGGAGTTGATCTTGCGTGCGATTGCATTCATAGACGACTCATTTTCAGATGTTGAGCTTAGCTCCCTCATGGCACATCCTGTACCGGTGCTGGACTGTGGTTGCGAAGGGCTAACAGGCACGAGCTGCGTTTTGCCCAACCCAGATCGATCTTCAAGTCCAATTCGGGCCAATGACACACCTCGGTCCGGTTCTGACCAAGCTTCCGAGTCAGATATAGGATCAACAGCAATCGGTTTACGTTCTTTGCTCTCACGCCGTTTGTTACGCTGCTGTAGTTGCTGCTGCTGCTCCCAGAGCTCACCACGCAAGGCCTTATTCTCGGCCTGCAATGTTTCGATCATATGTCTAGTTTCGTTTGAGGTTTCTGGTTTCAAATTCATAAGGTCCGTGCAGTTTTCCTTTTTATCATCGCATTTATGTTGTTCGTGAGCCGCGATTCCACCCAAGTCTACCGAATTTTCTAGATAACCAGAGAGACAGCTCAACTGGGCGAGCGTGTTACCAGTCAATGAGAATCCAGTTACCGAAATCGACATATTCAAGCTACGCGACAGATCTAGACTTCGGTCTACCGCCTTTCGAATCGCTTTCCGACGGTCAGTCGAAAGGTTGCATACCAACTCCTTGTTCTTTAGCAAAGAATCTAGAAAACCGGCTAACTCTTCCAACCTGATTGTCGAAACGGCACATAGATCCGTGCATTCTTTGCGCCACTTTTGGGCTTTTTCTGCTTCTTCTCGTGCCTGAATCAGCTCATCGTTTAGCTGCTTGATAATTATGTTACGATCATTACGATGATCGCCAGATCCGCTACTGCAGAGCTTCTGGATTAGTGTGTCATTTTTCTGCTGCAGTAGCTTGGCACGTTGAACCAATGTATCGTACTCCGCCTGAGATACGGGTTTACGGTCCTGATCTACGATTTCCACAACCTTATATTGATTATCATTTCCGTTAGCATTAACCTGACCCTGTTCCGAGGGAAGCGATATGTTCTAAATCAAGCAAAGAAAAAAACAGAGATCATTATTATAAATGCGGAGTTGGATTCTTTAGTGGAGCAACATTGAATGATTAACAGTGAGCATTGCCACCAGGTAAGGGTCAATCCTTAAAATGTGCAACAAATAAACACAAGTGCGGCAAGTTAAACCACGATCAAAAGACCCTCTTCACCGGAGATTATCGCCGTCACCAAACCAAGCACTTTGATTCTGATAAGCACAACAGCTACTCACAGCACATATGGATTCGAACAGTTGAATGAAAAAATACACACGACGAATGAAGACTGGTGCATAATACAGTTTGCAGCCTTAATAGAAGCTAGTGACATATCTAATAAGAAAGAGCTGATGGTTAGGGTTATAAATCTTCTAAGTCTCTAGCGACGGCTTGAAGCCATCGAACTCGTATTCGACTTTCCACCCCTAACGGTTGGCTGCTTTAAGGAACAAAAGGAAAAATAAAACGAAAACATTATCGAGATGGCCCTTCCAAAGTGGAGATATTGAATTACAATGTTGCAAGTAGATATTCTATCAATCCAACAAAACTGAAGAGAATATCTCAAGACTTCTCTATAACTAGTTAATCTCTCAAGACATTATGTTGCACCTAGGAATTTACCTTATCAATAGGAAAAATAGTGCGACTCACCGAGTTTCGCTTCATTCGAGCGATCTCCTTATCCTGTTCCGTGATCGTTTTGAACAACTTTTCTACTAATCGGCACGATTTCATATGTTCGGTCGTTTTGTCTTTAAGTTTAGTTTCGGTCTCGTCCAGTACGCAAAGTTTCTCCGCCAGATCCGACCGGATGGCGAAAATTTGTTTCTTAAGTCGTTCAATCTACAAAATGAATGTAAACGAATTGTTATATTAATTTAAATTAAATATAAAAAAAAAGAAAATTAATAATATAATTAATTAATTAATGCAATTATTCATATAAATTTAACATATTTGCTGCAAACTATTGTAATAATCATTTTGTATATGATTATTGTTGATATATTTACAGTTTCAATTTTCTTTATTAATCCCTTGACAAACTTGTTCTAGCATGAATTTAATCTGGTACTATAATTTTCATATCCTTCGTTCCAAATTCTTACACCACACCATAAACTTGCTTCATATATGTTCTAAGAGCCATTGAAACATGGATTTCTTATGTTGACTCTTGTTTGAAAGGATATCTTTCCAGTCTTCATCGTAAGCCTTAGACGCCGCTGTGATGGATTCAAACGTGAAGTGCTGGCATGCCCATTCGTTGATAGTACGCCGGCATAAAATGGAAGGGGCCATAGGCGACATCAATATTCGTTTGTTCGTAGTGTTGGTTGAGTCATTTGATGGAGAAGTGGCAGAATTCATTACGTCTCCAGCATGATGTCCCTTTCGCATCATAGTCAAAGGAGGTTCTTGTGATAATGGGCCTGTTTCTGTGCAGTTTTCGATACTGGTTCGTTGCAGGTATTCCAAGTCATATTGCTTCAAGTTTCTATTTTTAGTTTTAGTTGACGCTCGCTTTCGAGTCTAAGGAAAATCGCCTCAAAAATATTATGTTGGTTGGAAACATGGAAAATTGTCTGCTTCATTTAGCATGGAAAAACAATAATACAGTTAGAACATGTTCTAACGCTGTTTCAACACACAGCTTAAATTTGCTTTTGATGGCAATGCCCATACGTAAAAAAATATTGCTGCATGAGGAAAGACTTGGTTCTATATGTGTAACGGTGTAACATAATTCAGTAATAGTTTTGCAAAGCAAATGCTCGCAAATTAAAAAAACGGAATATGCATGGAAAAAAGTTTAAAAATTGCTATAAAATTACAGCTTTCATTATTCTACTACGTCTTACCTCTGCATCGGCTTGCGATTTTCCATTTTCCTCAAACTTCTCACGTAACTCCGCATTTTCGAATCGCACTTCTTTCAGCTGAGCCTCTAGTGAAGCTATAAGGTCCGTTTTCTGACTAACAATTGCTGTCGTTTGTTCGGCCTGGCGTTGCAGCTCTTCGTTTTGTTCCTGGCACTGGCGTAAAATGGTATCCAATTCAAGGGCCTTAAGCTTGTCTTGAACACTAAGCTCGCTATGATGTTGAACCGTATCGATGAAGTCCCGCAAACTTTCTCCGTTTTCTAGTGCCTTTACCGACCCGAGTTCACCAGCAGCCACCTCCTCTTTAAGGATATTTGTTCCTGAGGATAGTTGTAGCTCGCGGTGCTGCTGCTGAAGCTCTGCTGCTACCTTTTCGAGGGATTTAATCTCAAGCTGGTGTATTTCTATGCGATTATTCAGATCGCTAACCATTTCCCGGTGTTTCTCTTCGGATCGACGGTGACCCTCCTCGAGCACTTCGATGGCCTTGGCTGCCTGGCAAAGAAGTTCCTGCTTATCGAACAGTTCACGCCGTAACGACTCAACTTCGACCTGAAAAGTTAATTGACCGTAAACGAAACATATTCAACGTACAATACAATGGTAAAGATGTTTTCATCGGAGCGTGGAATGTGCACCCTATAGCATACCTTCAGATCGATATTTTGTTTTATGCAATTGCCGTCCCGCGATGTTCCGGACGATGAGGCTGTCACACCCAATCCTGGTAAATCGCTGTTTTCAGTAGAGATACCAGCTTGCTGTTCGAGGAAAAATATGCGCAGCTTGAGGTTAAACTTCTCCTTACGCAGCGAGGAGAGCTCTTCTTCAATTTCGCGCAATGATCGAACTGGCGACCCATGCTCAGTTGGTGCGTTTATCGATGGAGAACGAAATCTCATCGAATCTGGAAGTAAAAGAAAGAACAATTAATAGAATTCATCCGGAACAGCAGCACCACGCCTATATTTGTTGTGTCTCAAAAATAAAAAAGCGGTTCAGTAATCCAACCGTCTTGGCTTGTGAAGGAGCTGCAATCGTTGTTTCTGTGACAATTTCGAATAGTCCTAGTATTTGTGCGGATCCATTCACGAGTTACGTGGCAATAAGCATTTTTTGGCTCACTCCAGCACAATTTACGTCTTGAGAGACTATCCTCCATAATTCCTCACACTCTTATTAAATGAAACCAAACGATTGACTATTATAGCTGCAGTAATATTCAAGGATTACCTAGATTTCTTCCGCACTTTTGAATGTAGTTTAAAAGAAAAATCGCAACCAAAGGAAATTATTATTGATTGCACGAATAGCTGGTTTCAAATGGCAACGTTCTAAGAACAGCATAAACTAATGCGATATAATGGATACATGTTCTATTTCAATCAATAATTATTTCAAAATTTCCTTAATACCAATAAAACACATATAATAGGAAAAAGTGAGTTGTAGGATTAATCTAAGTTTCACTTACATGAGTTATCCATAGTGGCATCTTGGTGCAAGCTGGGGCTCCTGGAATAATAAAAGAATTGTAAAAAGAAAATTACAATTTGATTTCATAATTGTTAAGTTAAATACGTTCCTAACAACAAGAGTTTTTTTTAAATAAAAATAGCAGTTTAATACACATTGTTTGACTATCTAACATTTGTTGCAGTTATATCAACCTCTTTTCAGCAAGGTATAAATGAATTCAGGGTTACACGGGTTGGGAAACTGATGATCCATTTTACTGAATTGCACTAATATGTCTGAGTGTTGTGATCACAAATCAGAACGTTTGTTTCTGCCAAACAGACCGCGTAGAAACTGTATTTGGTCATTCGGGACGTATGGATCACTCTCATCTCTCACCATCGCAATATCTTGTGCTTCCTATGTCGTCATAAAATGATCGATACAGTTGACGACAGCGGAATTAGTTAAACATTCAAATGGAAATTAGGAAATTAAGAAAGAAGAAATTAATCTTTAAATGGATATTTAGAAACTACCAATCCATAATGTAATGCGTACTATCAGTACTTTGCTTTTTGATATAAAACGAAACAGATTGACCTTATGCACAACCAGACTAGCCCCGGATGGTTGTATTTTTTAACCTAACTAAGTACCCAAGCGGAGTAACTGGTCAACGATAGCATTTGTGAGATGTGTTGTGGATAGAAATGGAGCCGCTCGACCCAAAACTGTTTTAATTGAACCAGCTCGCGTTCAAGTGCAGATCGGACATTGCTCCTGTCGATGCGGTTGAACAAGGACGAGGGGTCAGTGGCGACACGCGTGTTGTGTTGCACGCGGCTGTCACCAGTTCCGGCATGGTTGTTAGCATTGCAAAAATACATCGGTGTGTCTGTTTCATTCGTGTGCTATGGTGGCATGTCCCGTGTACTCATCAGTCTTATAGCTCAAACTCCCATACACTGATAACTAGTGTCCGACGATCTATCAAATGGCCTTTTCTTAACCATTCTTTGCGTAGTCGTCATGCACGCCTCTCACACCGAGGCCGAGTATAAGCCATGTACGCTCGATCATCGCACAACGTGATTTCCCCATCATGAAGGCAGCATAAAGCGTTCAATTGAGTCAATTACTGCCCCCTGAAACATCCAGGCCAGTCGGTAAGGTAAACGTTCCATACTTTCTATTCTTATGTGGTTTCGACTATGGTTATGGTAATTTTTGGAATATTGCAATAATTATGATATACGAGTAGAACAAATATCTAATAAAATGGTTTATAGTTTCCATATTTTTCAGAAATTGCAATATGGTGATCATTTCAATTGGTAACCATGGTTGGACATGTTGGAAAAACCGTCGTGATTCATCTCACTACTTCGTGCGTAATCAAATATATGGATTGTTCTGGCAATTAAGAATTCAGTTTTGAAATGTTATTTCAATTTGCAATATATGAAATTGTTCAAATATGTTAAGACAATATTTAACATTAAACATTAAAAACAACAACAGGAACAGACTCTCGAGTCATTTAACGCAATGTCGCAACTCTAGAGCGTTTGATTAAATACACAGAGATTGAAAGATAAAGTGTTGCATACACCCATTTTAGATTAGTATATAAAATGTTTAAATTAAAAAAAAAATGTGTTTGAAGGTAGCAAGGAGAAAAAATAATGGAATCGAGAGATTTGCTTGAGTGATCGCTCTATAATGTCTTTTAGGAGCTCTACATTTTGTGATGAAATCTATGTCTGTTTAGATCTGTTTTTCTTATCGTAAGTGGTCAATCAATGGGCGGGGAAAATTTAGCATTTTTTATTATACAGTCATCCATCGGTTTCACCGGTTCTCCTCGGTTCCCACTTAGCCGAGTATGAGGCAGTAGCACTTCCTCCTTCCTTCGAAGATGTAATGGAGTCTGCTGTTTCAAATTTATAGCCTAGGGACTGCTGATCGTTCTTACCCGAAACCCGTACCGAACGTCGACCGTCGGTTCGGCGTTGATGACGCTGTTCGATTTGGGGTGTATTTGAAAATTCCAGACATGTTGATTTGGTTGCTGCTACTGCTGCTGCCTGCTACCGATACACCGCTGTTTCGGTAGAATAGGTTCTGTTACGGCCGATTTTTTCTAGCAAAATTGCTCGCTCACACTACTTTTTGGCACTTTTCTTTGGTACATGAGATAAGCTTCATTCGGCGACACCTCTTGTGCAGCAAATGCAAGTATTTTCGGGGAGTCTACCCGAAAGGGTAACGAATTCACATAAAATGCACCAGCAGAATGTCTCCTATTCTTTGCTTAGTGTTGTTGTTGCTTAGTTTATTCGGGCCAGCTTTCTGTACTCCCACCGATATCCGAACAACTGTTTATTCACACCTGCAGCGGCTTTTATGTAAACATATTTATAACTGTCGGAGTCCTGCAGCGTTCCAGCGGTCATATTTGGACCTCAATCATTGTGATGGGGCTTTGGGTCAACTGTTCAGTAGGAAGATATTTTTCATTTTTGATTCCTAAACTGCAGCCTGCAGTCATATTATCTGAACACTTCTAATGCTATTAAAACGAAAAAATTGTTTAATCAAGTATATCCGTAACTAAGCATATGGAGACGCTTGGTATCCATTAATTTCTCAACACAAAAGTATATTTAATTCATGAATATAACTAAAACTTCTTTTTAAAACAATGATCATATGATCTAAAAGATTGTACTTCCGTTGCTTGCTGGCATGGCAATAATAAGTCACACAAGATCACCACGATTAAATTATCGAGGAAATATTGCATCTGACTTGCCAAACAAAACATTACCGGAACGTGTTCCGGTCGAGGCACGTGTTGGTATATGGTTGAGGAAAACCGTTATTATTTGCAGGCAAACAGGGGCAGTTACTATAGTAAGGGTTTACAAAAGAACTACCATAGAAGCTAGTTGAAACATCCAAAGAAGGTTGTGAAAGTAATGCCAGACGTTGAAAAGTCCGCTGTATAACATATCTGCCATTGTGGAGCCATACAGTACGTACATCGATCGGATGTCAAATTACAAACAAAATTCTGTTGCCACACTGTTGATCGTTGGTGTTTGTTCGCATCCCATTGGTGCAAAACATTGTTTTACCATTAGCCAGATGTTACCGGCGAAAATACCGTGACGTTTATAGTCTTTTCGTACTTGATAATTGACTACTGGTCCAGTTGAACGAAAATTGGAACAGGAAAATCCATACCCAGGAGGAAACTGCATGTTTCCTGTGACGAAATGAACCTTGCCGTCATCACTGTTTATGTAGGGTGCGGATGATCGATCACCGTAGAAGATCACCGACGTATCATGTTGGATGCCTATAAACACAGTTTTCATCTCTTCACACTAATCACGCCGAGCAGAAGGGTTTACGTCCCTACTGGCATTCTCTCTCTCGGGGGTGCTATGCATAAATCATCAAAATCATGACGTTTCACCGAAACTACAGTTCGACGAATGTTCAAAACAGCGGGAAGTGACGTTTTTTGTTGTTAGAGCAGAATTGACCGGCACAACGTGAATCTAACAGTGAGCTCATTAAAGTCGCCAGACATGGTCCAACTGCCGGCAGACGTAACACATTAGTTGGCAAACAAGCGCATCGGTCGCTAGAGACCAAAGATTCAATGCGTCTAGTGCATACCCCTTCCCTTTCAACATCCGAGTATTGCTCCTGGGAAATCTAGGTGCTGTTCATCGAGTGCCTAGCAGTCAGACGGTGCGTGTTATTGTTAGTTTCCTACCTATCCGCTGCTATGTTGCGTTAGTGTTGCACTCGCTGGTTTGTCGTTTTAGTTTATTTTCGGTTCTGCGCTGCGTCGGATGGGATGAGAGCCCCATGCGACCGCTATTCACCCATTGGAGACATGAAGGACAATTGAAAACCAAAGGGGCGCAAAACGGGGGGTCTATTCGGTTAATGTTTTAGTCGGCTTGCTCTTTGTGCCACACCGGGGGCTTGGGGGCACGACACAAATGATAACTGCGGACTACGTACACGGACTACAAAAACAAGGTAGAACTGGGTCACAGCACCTTCCATAAGCTACTGAATGTGATGTTCGACATCTTTTCGGGAAAAATGACGGCCACAAACTCGAGTGCCCAAGAAGGTGAGTTCCTCGAGTTCCATCGCGGGTAGTTTGTATCCCTCCCTTCAAAGCGCATGTTAGCTCCGAAGGAATTTGTTTACGCCAGTCCCCAATGCCATGGAAACCTAAATGGCATAGTGGTTTCCAGACATTCCTCGATACCCTCCAAAGTGTACTTCACAAGCACTATTACTTCTGGTCTATCATCGATGACCGCAGTGACATCACTATCTCTAGACTGGCTACAACCACAGTTTATCTGAAAGATTTGTACCACAAATCGCAAGGGATTTGTAGCTGTCCGTGGTGTTCAAGTCTGCGTTTCATCATTTGTCAGTTCATATTGCTATTTTCGGTGACCGTGGAAATATTGATTCCGTTTCGCTCAATTCCCAATCGTTCGCAGCGAGCGAGTTTTGAATTGGTGGCAAGCATCCGAAACCCACCGGTACCGCACGTTCAATTGAAGGTTATACCATTTCGTTGAGTTGGAAATAGCCACACGCTCAATCGCGTGTAAATAAAACTGGTGTAGCATTTTCGTATAGTGTAAAATGTCAAATTCCTTTTCGAGAGTATAGAACATTTACAAGAAAAGCAAAAGAATAAATTCAATTAGAGGTAGGTAGTAGATCGATTGGTGGTTTTCCGGTGGGCAAATGCAAATTAGCTGCTGCCGTCGCTGCCTACCAACTACTACTGCGTTGTAAGATCGTTCTACTATCGGTGACGTCGTCTAGACGGCGTCTAGTTCGCGTTTTATAGTAAACAAGATGCAATTCGTTGTGAGTCGTACATCTTGAAACAGTGTTTTGTACACGCACTAGGCCAGACGCTTGTTTACATGCACCGCACAAAAGGCAGACCAACGGATGGATGGGCAAAAGGGCGAAGTGAATTTATTTGAAAACGTTAGCCGCTGTCGGGCTAGAGGTTCTCTGAATTGTACAGGCCATCGTGATACCGCCAACACGTCCAACCAGGCTAGGCGACACGGTGTCGCGGAAACTTTGAACCCATTCCTTTCTAGTAGGGAGGCCAGACTGGTACTCTCTTGAAGATCCACCCTTGATCGTTGAGAACTAATTTTGGTACATGTTTTGGCACGTTGTCTATACAAAGCTCGAATGCCGTAGGGTACATCACCATTCGACGACTGTTTATTCGCCGTAAAATATGTTCAATCAACAGCATGGTTCGTTGTGAATGATTCTAAGTGCTTTGAACGGTTCCTCAATTCCTTGAAATATTGCCTTGATTTACATGAAATTGATGATTTCAACTAAAACATTGTAGCTAGCTAACACTTCCAGAGCATTTTCAGAGCACCGTTGCAAGTGCTCCGATGATCGTGCACACTGCATGTAGCAGACAGTTGGTTGTTCTAGAGCCGTAGGAATCTCTGAAAAATGCGTTGGAACGGATTTTATTTCCATATCAACGTGGGAGTGTTAACGAAACCGACAAAAAATAGTAGCAAACATTCGAATATCTCTGCTAGCTCGCAAGCCAACAGAAAATTTTGGGCCAGCTAAAGCCGGCTGCAGGCCAACAGCAGGTCATCCGTACGAACGATTGGCCACGTGGGCGTTGATGCGTAGGAAGTAGTAACAACAACGTGCGTTACGTGCACATTGAATGCAGTGTACATCAGCAACGGACCACTGAATCGAACGGTTTGTGAAGGCGTAGGAAAATTAGCATTCAATCAAAGTCACGCTCCACCTTCTGTCGCTTTCCGTTCGAAACGTTTCGATTTTGCGCCAACAGTCTGGCGCACTGTCCATGTGATCGAACGGGAGCGGCTCGATCCAGTGGACAAGAATGATTACGCAACACGTGTCCAACGTCGTGAACCTAGCGTATGTCCGTATAAACCAGTGAAACATTCAGATCCCACCCAAACCCATGCCGTGCCCATTCGGAGCGCCCAGCAAATAATATCAATTCACGGACCAGCCATATGTTTCGCTAGACGGAAGTAAGATTAAAGTTTTACTAAGCGATTGTGTAACTTCCACCGAAATCATCATCGACTGGAACAGTTGGGAGAATAGGGTTCTAAAATAAATCGAGCGCAGTCTCCGTTGATACACCGTCAAAAAACACAAGTAGAGTAACGCTAGGTAAGGTCGTGATCGTAAGCCCAACGCAGGCAATTTCGGGAATCTAGCGATAGGGAGCGGCAGAATCGATGGCTCGATTCACGCACGAAACCGTGGCGCTCATGGCATGGACACGGAAAGATGGTCCATCGTCGTATCCGTCGTTGTCGTCGTATTCGTCTTAGCCGTTGCCTGACGCATCCAACACAGTTATGTGATGATCTAGCAGGAGATTTAAATTTAGACATCTTGAACGATTCGTCCGCACCCCGTACACCGGCAGAATCACAAACCGGCAACGAAGGCGCGAACCACGTTGGAGAAATGCAATAAACAGCTAATTCAACGCATAGTTTAGTGAAGATTCCTTAATTTTTTCACTGATGGTAAAATAGGAAAATCTTGAGGAGTCAAGACGGATAGACCATGGAAAAAAATCGGTAACCATGGCACAGGCAAAGGTACCGGAATCCACTAAAGCTAAAGTGAGAATTGACAAGAGGGAGTTATTTGAACCACTCTTCCAAGTGCATTGCTTGAATTGAACCTCGCTTAATATAGCGAGAAGTTAAAATAGGGGCCAGTAGTGCACACTATCCCTGCCTGATGGATACGTCGAACCCCTTGGACCCTCTCTAATCGGAAAAGCTTAGCAATTCGGTGGAGTTGGTTTCAGTTGCAGTAAATCTGGTTGTTTCCAGCTGTCTTAGCGCTTCAGCAGTGATGTAGACTTGAAATATCGCTGCATTTAACGAAATCCCCATGGGTGGCTAGGTACGTGCCGTCGCTTTCCAAAATGAATCGTTCCCTCGCACAGTTGCAAGTAATTTATTGTTTGTTATGATTGGCAGGAAAACGGAACAGGCAGTGTCTGCCTCCAAAAAGCGCATGGAGTTGATTCGTGGGTTGAGATGATCTAACGTTGGTACCGGATGATGATCATGCACAACACCCGAACCCAAATGGTTCTCCAAGGAGACACATCCGGTGCTATACCCTACTACATCGATTGTGCATGCAGTTATGTGGTGTTCCATTCCATCGAAGCCGACCGTTGTTCACTCACACCGAATTTCCTACTCGTTTGGTCACCAGACCGAGGGCGATGAGCATTTCAATCTATGAAACCGACACAGCCAAAGATCGTTATTTTTAAAAATACAATATCTTAGACAAAAAGAGCGGCCCATCATACCATCACAGCGATGATGCGGGCTTTGAACTCTAAAGGCGCCGTCCGTGTCATGCATGTATTGCTTCGAAGGTTTCAGTATTTCTTGTCGCTTTGTTTTAATAGCCAAACGAGCTCCCGTGTATTTTCGATTGCCGGAAACTGCCAGCAATGGTTGCTTCGAAACCAACGTATGGTTCGTATGTCATCGAATATGCATCTTCCTGTCGCCATCTCCACGGAGAAGAAAAAAAGACCACACACGCAACCGTTACAGGATCACCGGTGTGCTGAGCGATGCATCCGCGGCGGTCTTTCAGAGAGAGTGATGGTGGAGATGCACTGGTTTTGGTTGCGCCTCAAGTACTGTAATTAAGTTACGGTAGATTAATGACCACGGTTCAGCAAATATAACCACTAATGGTCCTGCACATTAATAGCTCTAGTTCCAAATCTCGGCGTTCTTTCCCATTCGTTCTAATATGCGAAATCCAGTGCGCTCGTTGATAGGATGGGTGCTACGCATAATTCAGATATTATAAAAATGGTAATATACGATAAATTCCTGCTTCAACAAATTCTAGAAATATAGATCGCGTTGCTTGTGTAAATGCGAACGCATTCTTCTATAACAAATTCGAACGTATCAGCGACGTACGCGATTGTACGGACACAAATATTTCTCTTCTCCAAGATCCCTTGAACAGGCATCATTTGAACGCTGTTCTACGTCTCTCAGCCTGAGAAACCTTGACCATCAGCTATAGTACTGGCCATCAATGTTTACAATCGAAAATCTTCTACATCTCCCTCTTGTTGGATGTATTTTCTTTGTGCCCTTTCCTAGACATCCGGCACGTACGCGAGCTAATTGGAAAGGATGGCATGGGATGAGTCATCCCTTAACCGATACTAAGTGATGTGCCAGCAACACCCCTGGCTATGTTTAATTCCCCTTTTTTGCAACTTGCTTATCGTAAACAGTGCGTTGGGTCATAAAGGAAATTGCCTATACTTTGGCTCGTATTCGAAGCATGTTTTTTTTTTAATACCGCCCAAGCGAATATTGCGAAGTACTGAAAGATCAATTGTATAAGAAGGTAAACAGCGCGGTAGCGCTGTTTTTTTTTTAATTGTGTAGCTATTGTTATAATAACTGAATTGCTCAACTAAACACAAAGTTTGATCATTTCCTATTTAAGATATTTTGAAATATCGTGTCACAACTTGCTGCAGCTGTTTACAACTCGCTCGAAGGTTGTTCATATTCACTCGCACAGTTGCCGCCGCGTAATACCGTCGAAGGTTGTAGTATTTCCATGTGCCGTGTGCCGTGCTCAATCACTATTTGCGCATGGTCAGAGGATGCTGGGAGGGAAAAATTTCCCCAAGCGACTCGAACCAACATCCTACTTCACGACGCGACGACGCGATAATTTATTGCACGTAGTGCTTGCTTATCACATTTCATTTTACTTGTTCACTATACAGAACTCCACTATCTAGGATTTTCGGTTACTGTGGTTAGAGAGCACGTGGACACTTAAAGAACACTATGATGTGGATACTGTCGAACATAGGTCACCATAAATTGCCTTCTTTCATGTTGCATTGAACCACTGAACAGAGATATGCATTGTAGCGAAGAAGCCAATGCATCGACAGCACTGATTATCACGGTTGGATCGAATAAACGAACGCAATTCAGAACACAACCGTCTGCCAGCAAGCGCTCGATTCTTTCCTAAATTTTTTTACCAAAAACATAATCAACGAACGTGCAACAGCTTCACAAGGCGATACGGACGGACAACCGTTTGAAGAGAGCCAACCGAAATAAATAGAATAAATCAAACTACACTATGTCCCGCGCGTGCACCGAGCTCGGCAAGGGTGATCCGTGCACGGTCTGCTCCGAATACGCACGGCAGAACCTCACGAGTGAAATTTCACTAGAACTCTGAGATGCTGCTGCTCCCGACATCATCTGCGCACATGGATGGGAT
Organism: Anopheles darlingi; assembly: GCF_943734745.1. Classification (NCBI taxonomy): domain Eukaryota; kingdom Metazoa; phylum Arthropoda; class Insecta; order Diptera; family Culicidae; genus Anopheles; species Anopheles darlingi. Next base: position 42,566,921 of record NC_064874.1, read on the forward strand.
AGGAAGACTCTCGCGGCATTCTAGTTATAGCTTGGGCCAAATTGAACGAATCACAGGAGATGACGAACAAGCTGGCTGGCTTGTGTGCGTGTTGTGCTGGTTCCTCAGATAAACCGCCAAGCGTGGGCAGATAAAAGGGTCACTGCAAACAAGTACAGTGTTGGACACATTGATAGGACCACCTCAACGCAGATTACAATGTTCTACATGCTTTAACGAATGAGTGAAATTGCCATGTTGAACGCCTCGTAGTGAGGAATGCTGATGGTTCAAGACTATGGTTATAAAAATCAGTAAACAGAAATACAAATATACATTTTTTGCAAACAACAAAATACTATTTTACTGAAAAATTGTAAAGGAATAATCAATAAAAATCAAACCTATTATAGGTTTCATAACAAAAACATTTATTAACAATAAGCCACTCTGTTCAAGTGGGTTTATTTCAGTGTCGGTTACTGTGTTGCGACTCAACGGGAACTGTTGGGATCTTCAACAGAGGGCAACTGCAGCGGGCCATTCTGAAGAGTGCAACAGATGTTTGCTCCATAGAAACGCTTAACACACATACACAACACAGAAAGCCAAAGACAACGCGCATCATCATGTTGTAAAATCATGCTGCAAAATGGCAAGATGAAACTTTTTGTAGGAAGATATTCATGGTCGGGATTTCTCGGTCAAATTTCAATTAACAATGACTGCTGCACATGTGCAAGGCCGGAGTTGGGGTCCTTTTAACACATGATCCTTATTCCATTTCATCTAGCAAACGGATAAGAGACTGCAGCACGAGCAGGTAGTCATAGATGCGGCCTGAAAACAGGATCCGTCTATCTCGAAATAGGAAATCGCTTGGCAGGCGTATCCTTTGTGCAACAGATGTTTTTTTCTACTTCCCTATGTTCCCTCGGCAGTGACAAAGTGATCTTTCCATAAAGCTGTTTCCGGATGTTGAGTGATCCTAGAGAACAGCTGAGGTGTAGTTTTCATTTTCATGAAAAGTACATATTTTTTCTTATGTTATTCATGGTATATTACGTCAAATTAGCTAAACATTGATTCTGCGTGTTCATTCAAGTACGAAATTGAACTACAACACACCACAATCGTTTCAGCTGCATAGCAACCCAGCGGTATTGTAATGATTTTTGTTGGTGAATGGTTTTGCGCATTATAGTGAACTTTTGCTATCAATATTAGCATTTAATCACATATTATCATTAATATACAATATGCAAAAAAGGGCTGTTTAGCTCCTTGCGCTTAAGTATCAAGGAATGTCTGCTTTTAGATGACTGAAGTGACCATTTGTTGTGATGGTAACGTGAAAGGCAAGGTAACCATCGGAGAAATACATCAGCATAGATTATAGCATAGATTGCAATGCCTGCGTTGCGCGTGAAGTGTGTTCACTGTGGATTGATAATCGACTCCGAGAGTAGAAACACAGTAAAGTTATTGCAACATTTCTACGAATTTCACTCTGCAATGGCGACTCATTACGCTCCACAAACAATCGGCGTTAGAAAGAAGTGCCCGCCGGAAAAGGACGCTCCCGCCCTATATTCTATCGGTAGTGACGTCTGTAGCTTCATTTCAACGGAAAACAGCTCCTGCGTGCCGCAAGTCCCCAAATCCGGTCGATCTCATTCGTCAAACCGATCGTTCCTTCATCAAACCTCTGTTACCAGCTGGCGTTGGGGGGATCGTCTTATCTGCTGTCCCGGTTGTGGGGAGGAACGAATTCCGCTAGTTAGATCAGAAGCCAACGGAGCGACGCGCTCGTCAACTTTGGCGTCGTGTTTATTCTTTTGTTGGCCATTTTGCTGCCTGTCCCGATTTTTGGGAGAAACAAGCGCCGAAGGGTTGCGTTGTTCGCGATGCGAGCGTACGTGAAGCGTCGCGAGGATGGGGAGTTTAATCTCTCAAAATACTACAAGAGTAAAGGAATATCAGAACTTTTTGCTATCGCACTTACCCGTTGTCCGCAAAGCTTGAAAGGCAGTCTCGCACCTGGCTTAGTTGGCTTTCGTCAAGCGAAGTACTCATTTTCGGATCACCGCTCATCTTTCCACGGAACTTTAACAAAATCAGCGAACAAACGAAAAACAAAAAGGCTCGGAGCCGCACCTTTGCGTACTGGTGATTGAACACAAATATCCGAAAATAAAACTATCTGATGAGTGCAAACCGGGGACAAAACTCTTGGCACAAACTTGAAATAACCAAAATAACACATAAACCAAAACCGAAGCCGAAGATTTTGGCGGGCGTTGCGTTGTTTTCTTTTTGAATTTTACCGAGCGTTCAGCCGTTGTGCTACCGAGGAGGGCCCATGAAGCAGAAGGCTAAGGTTGCCAGAAATTTTTTGTGCGATTTCAGAAAACAAGCAAAACCAGCCTTGTAAACTCAACTTTTCTTTTGCTCACTCTTTTGTGCGAGAGCGAGAGAGGCTCATTTCATCAATTTATCAGAAAAGTAGCCAAGGTGCAAGGCAAGGTGTTTTAAATAGACAGGTAGCTTCAAGTAGAACAAAACCCCGATCGGATTTTAGAAAAAAACCTTCAGAGTTTGACAGTGATGGGATTGTTGATGTTTACTTCGGGAACGCTCTTTTCGGAGCTGTTTTCGCTTTTCTGTGGTATTACGACAGTTCAAATTCACGAAAAGTGGCACGAAAGTTGAAGTTTATGCAAATATTCTCAAAATTCTTCCTAGTGTTTCAATATGGTATCGGTCCGTAGGTCTTGCCACCCGGCCTAGAACAAGAGCTAGCTAGCGTTCCTGGACCGTGCTCACTCGCTGTAAAACATAACTCGGTTGCTCGATTGATCTTAAATAGAGAGATGAATCATTTAAACATCCGAAAAAGAGTGAAATCAGGTACTTTCCTTGATAAAACCACCAAACTTGCCCATATCTTCTTCTTCTTCTTCTTGAAACTCACGTGGTTTTGTTGATAAAAGCGCCCTGCTATGAATGTCAAACAAATTCAAAATGGTGACCTGTCAAAGCGGTTAAGAAGCTACCTGTCTTTTTAAAGTACCTTGTATGACGCCACCTCTATTTTTAAAACACCTTGACCTCACCAACTCACCACAGTCGTTGCTGCAGAGGCAGTTATCTAGTGCTGCACAGGCAGTTAAAATTCAAAAAGACGGTTGAAAGTAGACTTTTTTTGCCCCAAAATTTTTTTTGAAAAGATCGCGGAAAATTCGTGGTTTCACCCTTTTCCGATGATCATCTCCGGTTCCAGTGCGGTCTGCTGCGCCAGTGACACCCTATCGATTCATCTGGCCAACTTCGGTGATCCTGTATGACAAAATGTATGCAACCAAACCTATTATTGTTTAATAGACCTTAAATTGTTCTAGCGACGGGTCTATTAAGCGTTAACAGACCCGCATATACCTTCTGTCAATGGGGTCTTCAATGGAACGGATACTTTAGGGTGGAAATCGATCAACCGTGGCAGCAGATCCGCATCAGGCTGCGATGACCCCGGTTAAGCCCTGTCTTGGCAGTGGACGATCTGTTCGTACACACCCCCGGAACTCGTCTCTTCCGGTTCTCGGACTACTAACGCCGGTTAGCACTCAGCACTATATTCGGTTGTACTGTCTGGATCGTCACGTTCTCGTACTCTCCTCCACCACCGGCCACTTCCAGCTGCAGCACGTTGTTGCCGTTTTTGCCAAAAAGGTTTTTTTTCTCCATCTGGTCTTCCGATGGAGGGGCCGTACCAGTGCTTCATATGTAGCGATGATCACATAATTAGACAACTCAACATTAGGCTTAATCCAACTTCTTGTATACTTTTCCCATATACTTCTTGTATCGTTCATACAAACAAAGGATAACAAATCAGTCCGATTCTACATCAGAGTGGTTCTATTTCTTTACTGTCTTAACAATCAATCACAGTTCGCAAGAGTAATTCGTAATGAACGATCCAAACTAGTGCACTAAAAAAACGATGGCGCAAACCAAGTGACAATTTCCGCAACTCTTTGAACACATTTCTCAAGCCAAAATCGGTCCGTGCCTAATTAGAGTTCAACATGATGGAGACGCAAGGTCACCTGACACGTGCGATAATGTGACCTATACAGTATCGAATACCTTTGCCTTTGTAAAACGTAGTCATCTTACATTTCATTGTCCAACGACATACACTTTAGTCTTCACTTTGTCCTGACAGGCTCAAATCAAAGAAGAACATATACTTCACAGAATCAAAGAGTACTTCGCAAAAGCTTCCTTTCGATCATGATGTTTATCGAGAGCCGTCCTTATGAATTAGCTCTCGTCTTTTAATAGCGATTTTTGTTATCATCCGGGTTGACAGCCGGCACATACACTATTTGTGTACCGTATTTGACGGTTGTAGCGCCTGATACATAAATAACAATTCCAATTGTTGATGAGATAGGCCTCACGGTCCATTCACTTTACTGGGAAAATCGGCTTGACGATCTTGATCAGCTGCTGCCGCGGTGACATTGCCTGTTGTTCCGACCGTACGGAACTGAGCTATCTCTTGATGCTCTATTTGTTATCCAATAGTGCAAAGATGTTGTAGATACCGAAATATCACTCTCCGGCATCCATAAAGTGCAACATGATATCCATTTTCGACGCGGTGGACTACTGTTCTTTGACCGCGCAAATGTCAGAACGGAAAAGCTTAAATATTTTCGCGTTTACTGTTCAACTGATACAAGTTAAAATTGTCTTTGCAAGTAAACTGATAAAATTACCTTCCATATGTAATTTACAGATCTCAATTATTCTCTGTCTCTTTTTTAATGCATACATTATTTAATATTCAATAAAACCATATTTAAAATGATAATAAAATAGTATAGTGACTACAATAAAATAGCAACTACACAGGCTATGGCTGGATTCAGGAAGCAATTGAGCGTAGATGCACCAAAAACTATCGTGCTCAACGAGTTTACATGCAAGTTCATTTGGCGCATCGCCTCTAGGCATCTGTTGTGGAAATTCTCACAGAGAAAGGAGGCAAATACTAATTTACCATCTAACAGGTTTGCTTGTTCACGGCATTCACAGCACTGCTTCAAGCGATTATTCTTCACCACGAAAGAGTGCCGCGTTCGGTAATCAAAACTTTCACGGCGAACGCATTTCTCGATGAAACAATGCACGCAGCAGTGTGACGATGGACGTGGGGTGGCTCGTGAATTTCTATTTATAGTACACCTAGCGGTTGGTTGGAGGAGAAACGCGTAAAACCCATCGTCTTCTATAAAGTGTTCAACAAGCGGTTCAATCCTTTATTCAGTTAGATTGTTTACCTTTTGCGAAAGTCTTCTTGCTTTCCAATTTAGGTGATCTGATAAGTTCGGTGCTTCTCTTCCTAAGAGCGAAAGAAAAGCGCAGTCAACAAGAGAAGATAAATTAGCTTTTAATTAATTTAACGTCACGTGACAGATAGCTTTTTGGTTGAGACTGCTCTTAAAGGAAGGAAGCGTCGCGAACAGACTGCTCTTGAAAGTGGTGCCGTTCAATTGGCTTGCCCGGGTGTTGCTCGATTTGTACTCAATATCCCAAAGACAATGCTGCACGAAAAACCGAGCTCCAAAGTCTAATCTTTGCTTTTTCTTCTTCTGAACCACCCAAGCTTTGCAGTTTATTTAAAAGATTAGAGGACGCTTTTGTGAAAGGAAAATGGGGTATGACATAGACGATAAAGATTTTTTTTTCGAAAACTTGTTTTTCTGCGAAAGGTCTTTATGGAATTTAATAATGTGGAAGCTATGAGTCTATGTGCTGGGCTGGGCGAACGAATAGACTATGGGAAAGCTGCTTAACATGAGGCACCTTGAAATGGGAACTTTTTGTGAGGTGAACGACGATGCTGTTACGCGGCAATGTTCTCAATAATATGATCAGTTTAGAAAAGGAACGGCTTTAATACGCTACTTATTATATGTGTATTTAAAGAATGAACAAGGTCCATTATAAAATATATTTAAATTTTCTTCTTATGATTATTGAAAGTAGCCTATTTTTAACGACAAATCACACAGCATGCAAATTATGATCTTTATCATAATATTACGTACAGAACATAGTTCCTATCGAACTATTCTGCCAACTGTATTTAGTAATAACCCAAGTAAATGCCAATGGAACGCCAAAAATGCTAATTAGGCGTGAAATTCATCCATTTCGCTTCATTAGCTAATGCCTTACGGAAAAATATGCACAATTTGACCTTCTGATTATGCTATTTTCATGATAATGTGCTCAGGTACCTGCCAGATGTACCAGAAGCTACCTACGTCGAACCATGCCCGAAACCCTAAAGTAGTGCACTGCACTTTCCTAGGCTCTTGAGCATGGGCAATCATGTGCAACGGCGAAGAGAGAAGGGTTTCAATTTTATACCCGAAAAACCGACACGAAGCATACTCAGAGTCTTACAAAAAGTCGACTGACCGTCATCCTTCAGAACCATAGAAGGACCGTTGGGCATTGTTTTTTAAGGCACGTATGTTTTATGCTGCGATGTATAAAAGCTACAGGAATTGCATCATCAAACTGAAAATCCTAAAAAGACCTTTCAACGGAGACTAGTGTCGGTACAGGACGAACAGGTATTGACGGTTCCTAGTGTTCTGGTTTTTGCACACGATTTTTGAAATTCACTTGCAGCGACGCAACCCATTAGACCAAGCATCAATGACACAGCTAGAACCATTGCTGGCTTTCTGGCAGCTTAATACCTTGCATTGTAGGCATGAAATTGAAATTCTTGCCATGTGACTACTGTGGCAGGAGTTTGGTCTCCCAAAGGATAAGTTTTGTCAGTTTGTCATCTGTTTGCCGAAAATTGCATTAATACTAACAATGCGCTATTGTGTACAACGTTTGTTTTCAAAACAAAACAGTGTGTAGCATATTTGATTTGTTTCAATGGAATGGTTTGATGAAAGAAACCATCAATTCTTACCATTTGATATTCTATTGGTTCTTTAAAATATGTTTGTTCTTTGCATTGTTCGGTAACGAAAAAGTTTGTTTAAGGTTTTTCATATTAAAAATGCTTGCATGTTCAATTTCATAGAACAAGATATCTAACTCAAATGGATTGGAACAACTTATTCCGTCAAAGAAATTTAGTTTTAAATCTCACTAGTCGAGTGAACCTACAATACATTTAAACAAGCTGCCTGCAATAGGCTACTAACTGACGGTCTCCCGAAAGGTAATGAAGAAAGCTAACTCTATGGTATACAAAGAAAGACGAAGATAAAAAAGAAACGATGACCAAATAGTTTTTCAGTTATTCTATTGTATTTTTCTAATTGCACAGGATTGAAGAACTCACCGTTCTCATTCACACCGAAAATTCAGACGAAGACATAATGAAGGAGGCCGGTTGGTCTTTTATTTTGTAATACTTCGCTGTAGAGCCAGAGGTAACATCAATGGCACCATTGT
>NC_064874.1:42584402-42594402 GCF_943734745.1 Anopheles darlingi
TGGTGCTCAGTCTATTCTGAAATTTATCGGGGGTTATGATTGGGACGTTAATTACGCCAATGATTGATGTTCGCAGCAACAGATGCTTTAACATGTCATTCGTCAAAATAAGATGGCTATTTGACGCCATGCCAATGTATTTCCAAGCAAAAAGTGAGGGAATTTGATTGAAAATGGTAAATGATTCGGGAATAGGAATCGATTAATGAACCTTTATATGTGCCCAGAAGATACAGGGCATGTCTAGCAAATTATCATTTTTGATGACTTAATGAATGAAAAATCAGAATGATCTAAAACTGTTATCTCAAAGTGGAAGCAACGAGAGTGGGGCAAGGTTCTGTTTCTAAATGTGTTTTACATTTTAGTTTGGCCACGTATGTATAACAGGAAAATAGTGTATCATACATATAAAGAAAAAGAGTAAAAATTATACTATATCACGTTTCATAATTGTAACATTTCAATCGTCATCAAGACTATCAATCAAATTTGTACTTTGGCATATGACGTGCAACAAATGATTAAGAAATTTCACTATTTGAGAGGTATGCCACACCTACACCACCTAGTCCATAATATTCTAGATGAATGACGTATCAGTTTGGGAGCCAATCCAAGCGTTAGGTCAAGGAACTACGTTGACGTGGCGATGAGAATGTCGTACTGCATTGACTGATATTAATAGGATGATCAAATTGATATTCAATGACTCTGCAGCTCCTTGGAAGTTTTGCGGAAATGAATCAACTGCTTCTGACATCGTCAGTGCTTGAATTTAATTTCCGCTATATGACAGTTTTTCAATAATCAGAGAAACCAAATCATAACGATAACGCAAATTATATTAATTGCATTGACTAATACATATTCAAGTTTGTTAATGAAAAGGATTTTTTTGTTCCTATGTAGGTTACAGATTGTCAATAACTATGATTTTTTAAAAATTGACTTATAATACAACGCAAAATATAATGCAAATATAAAAATCATTTATATACTTAGTAGAAAAGTTAAGTAAAATTAGCAATTTTCCTAAAATTAAAGTTTCTTTATTTGTGTCGGACAGGTTTTCAGAAAAAATGTATCATGTTAATTTATGGTTGTATCATGTTAATTTAATTGCTTTATATTTTGAGTATCCTTTACGCACTATTTAGATGACCTAGTTATGCCTCCTTATACAAGTTATCCGTAGTTATACAAGAATTTGAGCAATAAGCAAATTCAAATATTAATTTGCAAATTTGCAGCAAATATTAATTTAAACAATGATCTAAAAAAGCCTCTAAGTTAAACATATTTTATTAAATTACACTATGAATTATGGTAACCATCATATCGAATACTAGAATGTTCCGAAAATTTCTCATGATCTCAACCTTAAAACACTTCCTATGATCTCAGACTTGATTGGCAGCAAGTAACCTTATGTACTGTTCTTGAATGAGGAACGTGAATACCGTAACGCTCTTAGATTATTCATTCCAGGATAATCATCATCATGGTCGTTGGTGATCTGCTATATCAAGACGACACTTCTTGGCAGGTGGGAAAAGCTTATAATGGAAAGCAACTGCTTGGGATACTGTCCAGTCGACACTAATACTTATTAACATGATCGTTGCGTACCTAAGTGATCTGTGAAATGTGATAGTTGTAGGCGAACGACACATAATTAATTTAAGCTTCATTATTTCGTTTACTGTAATTAATTACGCTCAAACGGGACATTGAATGCCGCCGACAGCTTTACATAAGGTTATTTTGCCAAGAGTGTAGAGAAAGCATTGGCAATTAGGTTTTTAAAGTTTTTTCAGAATTATTACAGAGGCCAAACGTTAAGCATCCTAAATTATCATGAATAAACGTAGGATCTATGCAATAACGAAACACTTACACGGTGAGTTAAAAAAAACTTCTTCTGGCCATGGAACATTGTACCGAGGCTCTCGGTTGTCTGCTTACAAATTGCCCAACCCTATCAGACATTGAAAAGTAAGGAAGTGTCTTTGAAATGGCAAAGAATAATTTACCAACTTATTTGAATTAGATATTTTAACTAATAGAGACCAGAAGGTGTCGGCTGTGGTAATGTTTTGTGTCAGGTGTTTTTAGAGTCAGCTTTCGATAAACCGAATATTTTCAGCATCTCTGTGTTTCTTATCAGTTGAGTTTTTTTTACTTTATTGATTGAAATATCTAAAAACCTTGCCATGTGTATGTGTAGCAACTACGAGCAATTCCCAAGATTCGCACTCTCACCTTGGCTGTCTCCTGGTGTTGGCCTACTAGCTTTCTATTATAATTTTTCGTAGGATGGGCAGTGTGCCAAAATGATTTAGAAGTGCAGGTGTTGTCTCGAACCATTGGCCATTTATTGAAAAAGAAGCAGCTGATGATGCAAATTTAGAATCACCTTATTGTTCCCCGGATGGTAAATTCATAACATTATTTTCTGTACCTCTATGGTTCTCTAACAGTGAGTAGATGGCTGATTTTAGTGCTAGGGCGCGCTTGCTATATGTACTAGTTTAGACCAACATATTTATATATCTTGGGACTGTTTATTGTAGATTATAAAATCTTACATGTCAATAGCAAACAAAATATTAATGTACACCTAATTCATTAACGACATATAGACTCGATACAAAGAATGTTATACATAGAATCCATCATGAAAAACTGTCAAGTATCATACGGTTGCACATTAATGTCTCATTAACATTAACGTGTAAATAAACTATTCGCAGGTTCCAAACATTTGTCACGTTCCAAACATTTGTGGTCATTACTAGCGCTAGCTTGCGATTGTATTTTCATTTGTCGAAATTGGAAATAATGGACATAGCCTAAAAACCACGACCAACGATTTTTCTTCTAAAATTTATTTTTGTAAATTTGAAGTACATTACCGTATCGATGCGTATTGCACAAAAGAAAGTGAAATACAATTTTCGTGCGTTTCAATTGTAACAGCTTTAAATTTAAAGGTGCATGCAAAACAAAAGCGATGTTAATTAAATTTGAAGTCAACACTCGAACGTGACCAGGCGAACGGTGACCAATAGCATGTCCAGTTTACCAGTGTATAAGGGAGGTTCGCGAACCTAGCGCAATAGCGCAGCATGTAACGAATGATTCGTTAGTAGAACAACAGAGTACTCAAATTCCCCTGGTAGGATATTCCTGGTTCACGCAGATGCAACAAACCGTAGGAAAAACGCAAGGAGAAACATGACACTTTTCAATTAGTAACGTTTGTACGTAGGGTTTATTCAAAGCAGATCCCGTTGTTTGTCATTAGAGGCATTTTTTGCTCCTACATCGAAATGACAGAAAAAATTCCATAGTACCGCTACGGATGTAATAAACGTTGTAATCTAGAAAAGTGAGAAATCGGTTGCATTGAATAAATGTCATTCACTAACACGGTATCTTTAGTATTCGTTGCATTTGGAAAAATCGAAGAAACAAATTTCTATAGATCTATATCAATATATATATTATTGCAATATATTGTTGTTTATAACATGTAGTATGTACAACATTCATATAGGTACATATTTATAGGTGTAACCATCGTACGTATGAAGACAGGTCCTTATAGCTATTTTTAATAATATAATATAAGAAATAAGTTATGCATATACCTTGAATGATGTTTTTATATGCAAATATTGTGGGGCATTGACAATTATCAAAAATGGGAGATTGGATATACAGATTTATCCGTTGCATCATACTCTTGCATTTAAACAAGTCCAAGTAGTCGTACCTGCTATTATAACTATTTTTCTGCAAAGTATATTGGTTCTTTGTATTGTTGGTATATCTTTACCGATATGTATTGCAGTTTAAAGGAAATGTTTATTTATCGTGAATATAAAAGGGATTCCAATCACCCAATAATTACCCAAATAAACGATAAGCTGCACATTTAAGCGTCTCGGAATGGTTCCGGCTCTAGAATATTCTACAATTTTCGTAAAAGGTTTTGTACTGATTCAAAACGCCACACACGACAAGAAATCCGCAATGTGATTGCGCTGGGAAGGTCGATTGCAATAGTTGGTTTCGTTACGAATAGACATAAATCGCACTCAGTAATCTTGGTAAGTCTTTTCCACCTTTAAACAACAATAAGATTTTGTGCCAATTGCATTATATGCGCATATCGTATCCTGTTTCGCCCATTTCTTTTTTTTAATTGCATATACGAAGAGAAAAGCATACGCTTCTCTAGTTCCATCGAAATGGTTTTAAAGAAAGATTTAGGTTCTACTGAGTTAAAGCAATTTGCAACAATAAACACTGGTTACGAGCATTACAAGACGTTCAAAGGAAATATGAATCTCGCATTTAACTTTATCAAAACATTTATCAGCTAAACACAAAAAAAGAAATATTAGCACAGCACAGTACCACAAATATATCTTGTATATTATTATGTTATTATTGATTATGCAACATTTTATTTATTTTAACGTAAACATGTATTTAAACGTATCATACTGTGTAAGACAATAAAAGTGTAAATGTGTATGCAAAAACCTCCGACACTTTAACGGAAGAATCGTTCAATACGCTCTCTTAACACATGGCTCTACCATTTTTATCATAGTGTGTCTCACGGCTGAGGTAAACACATCGTGTTTGCAAACTGACAGAAAAGTGACGCAATACATTGCTTTTATTCTAGATTCTATATGCTGTGCACATGATACGCGTAGTTTTTTTTTAAATATTTTAAATAATTTAGAATTTGGTTTATTGGTTCACCAAAAAAATAGATTCGCGCCGAGATAATAGGTTTTAATAAAGTCGCAAGTCTGGCTTCAGAATAATTATAAATGTGTAATTCTCAATTACTTTTACTTACAGAATATAATATGTTCGGTTCCTTTAGACAAAAATGCAAAAGTTCTTTTCGACAAAAATAATATAATATTGAAGATTAAATATCATAATGCTTCAATCACTTTCAATAGATTTTCGTGGCCATTAAGATTTATTCAACCAAAATATTGCCCACCATTCACAATGGGTTTCCGGGAATAACATCTTTTACATCAAGAGTCTGTGGGAAAAACGATAGGAAGTATCATTTCGCATGCAGAAAGTTTTCAAATTAAATTTATTTTGAAGCACAAACTTTTGCTGTTGTTGGTCTCTTTCATATTGAACCGGGATTCATAGGGTGGAGGGCCTGTTTTCTGTTATATTTTTTCAATTTTTCAACGTATCTTTGTTGCGTCTTTGGCTTCTGTCTCTTACCGTTCTTTTACCATCATAGTCACTTTGTTTGGCCATGCAATGATTTCTTTTTCGTTTCTTGGCGCAATTAAGAAAACGACACTGAAATTTATTTCACACTGGCGATGAAGTGCGAAGGACTTTTGGAATTATGGTGTTGATTTGATTTAAATCTGCACACCACCTCCTTTGATAACAATTTGTTAATGGCTGTTTATTTAGACTTTTGAGCATCTTCAAGGATTTACTGGATAGAACTTTATCATAAGGCTGATGAATCGTGCGTTTCTGTTAAACAGCTGTTCACAGTGCTGCTAGCACAAAGTGTGTTATCTTTATGATATCGTTGGAATTTTGTTAGTCACTTCAAATGGTGATCACTAAAAATATAATTAAAATAATATAGTATCCGGTATTCATTAATTTTAGTAGCATATAATACTAAGACACATATATGCAGTACAGTCAATTGCCTTTGTAGTGTTTGATTTACAGTTTTTTTAAATACCTTATGCCTAACACAGCATTTATCCAATTTTAAAAAGATAAAACCATTGACCCAACGAAACGTGGTAGAAGAAAAAGGATAGAAGGAAGGCGATTAATTTCGCTGCAATTAGTTTTCTAGCAGCATATAATGAAGAAAATAATTACAATTACATTTGCATTCTGTGCAAATGAAAGCAGTATAGGGTAAAACGAAGAATGACAATGAAATGTCAAGGTATGTCAAGGTAAACTCAGGTGACTAAACTATTTTTTCGTTGTATGATTCTATAATAGATAGATTTTAGTGGAAGAATTCTTCTGCTGCACACTACTAATTTAAACCACTATTCACACCTAGCATAGTTATTTCCAGGTGTATTAGGAGATACATAATACCGTAATATACATGCCCAATAAAATACTATTTTCATCTGTTCAAATATTACGCTACAACAATGGAAGACTGGTAAGGAAAGTACTAAAATGGAGAAGCCAAATTAAATTTAAAAGTTCTACACAACGTATACTCAGCGAAAATCAAAGACAAAGAACATATTTGTGACATAGTAGTGTCAGTACGAATGGCGACGAACTAAAAAATTTGAATATAAACGATTGTTGTACCGATCACAATGTTGAGGATTAAAAATAAGCACAGGAAAAACAAAAGTAAGAGTCTGAGGTGCCTGAGTCAACTTCAAAGCGCTAAAGATCAGAAGTTCAAATATTTAACGCCAGTATGCAAATGGTCCACTGCCAAGAGCTTCTGGCATAAATTGCTAGCAACGATTTGCAAATTGTAAACACCAGCGGGCTGCAGCAATAATGCAGAAAACCACGGTAGGTATCAGCGGTAGATTTGCTAACGGATTGGGAAAAGGTAAGATCTTCTTATTACGAAACACTCAAGTTGCATTGTCTCGTGGTAAGACAGAGATAATAAGATTTATGGGGAAATCTTCTCGGCAATTTTATAGACATGAAAGCATCAGTCTAAAAACTGCTGCCTGGGGCCAATGGAAGCTAAATGAAATAATTTTCTTTTTACACATTATAGAATAATGCACTGAATCGTGACTGCAGATAAAGTTGAATTACACGGTTAAACACGTTTCACTGCTCATTGCTACCGTGTTTCTTTAGAGTACAGTTCGTTCGTCCCGAGATATCTATAAATATTTAACGGTATAGTGTATATATATCTAGTTATAGATGTATAGTTATAGATATCTATTATTATTCAAATGATTACATACACACTTTTAATTTATAAGCTGGATATGAATTACCATTGGTTCAATTAATTTCATTGGGACAAAATGAATATGTTCCTTCACAAAATTATTATGTTTTGCGCTATGTCGAATGCATTATGTTATATGCGCTTTGGAAGATAATTTATTAAAAAAATACACTTGATAAATATTTCCATCAGCAGAAATAGAATGAAATTTTCAACTGATGCGATGTAACACTACATTGGAAACGAGACAACTGTTTTCGGCTGTTATCGACCATAATTCTAGTAGTTTGACCAATGAAGACTCTCAAACGTACATCATTTTACCAACTGGATAGCGAAAGGCGTGGAGCTATTGACAGAGAAAATGAAGTCATACATTTCAATCATAACTTTACACTTCCACTGTTAGAGCAGATTTCAGCCGCTGGTCGTATTGAGCTAATAGTTGCAAACTAGGCTCATGCTTTGGGGTATACCAACACTACAAGAACAGTTAAACGGGCTTGTGTTTCTGACAGATGTGTAACGAAAACGAAATTTGTGCACGTTAACTGACCGGAAAGGAGCAGATTTCTGTTCTAACCACTCGCAGTTAGTTTACTTACTATCCGGGATATGTTACGGTTATGGACCGAATTTGATTGTATCATGTTCATTATAGTTTTCCACTATATGAAGCTATCATCATGTTGATAGCGGCGTATAACAAGCATCACTGATGAGCACATTCGCAATACTTGTTTTGCTTAAAATATTAAATGCGAATTAAGAAGATTAAATCTTTCAAAATTCAATAGGATATTAAATTCTGTATAGGCACTCAAAATTGCTGGAAAGTGAGGTAATAAATAGGTGTATGGCAAGAAAGTTAACTCGTTAGTAATAACTACTTCCAATAAAAGCCTGTTATAGGAACAATGTATTATTGATAATTTGTAATTTTTAGGTTGATACTATAGCCCTGTTCTTGTGTTGGGTTCTTGAATACCATGGGTCTTAGGAAATTCGTTAGGAATTATATTGAAAATGTTGCGTCTTATTATTAATGACTTTATAAACGGCAAAAACCGGCTGAAGCCAAAGCTCGCTCATGCTACTTCCTGTTAAATGAAGTATGTAGTAAGATAGAATCGGTTTTTACGTGAATTCGTCATTCAGTGAGTCTTAAATGTTTCTATAGCGCCTTCTCAAGATAGAAACGAAGAATGACGGCGTCCTAGGAAAGATTATGTTTCAGATAAGCCGTCAGTTTCACACCAGTACTGATATGGCTGCTCATTACTACTTAGCGGAAAAGCGGAGAGATATCACAGAGAGTAACTTTTATGTAGAATTCTTCTCTGTCCTGGAACCTGTAGGGCACGATTGGGTATGTCACGAGTTTTCCCGTTAGATTCTACATTTGCAATTCAAGTGTTTCTAGTGCCTTTGTCAGGCTACGGGCTAAACCAGAAACAATTTCTACAATAAACTGATTACCCGATATGTCACTTATGCTTGATCGCGATATGCAAATTTTACCTGCATATAAGCAGCACCAGCTGAATGTTACAGCCAAACTCACAAATTCGAAATCAACACGACCGCGGATACAGAATGTCAGCTATCTATTGCATAATGAATCTTTGGTGAAAATTTAGCGACAACGATTGTTCCACTGTAATACTTATTTAGACAGCAAAATGTTTACGAAATGGCCGTTACATTCTCTTGGTTTGTACGACACTTGACACTTTCGTCTATTCGTGCCTAAGTGTTCTCTCTACGACTACTCTCCTTTCCTGTTCAATTTACATTTTTCCATATTTGTGTCCTTTCGTTGCAGTCTTCGTTCCGATGAGATGATAAGCAGCTTATCTTAATTGAGGTTCTTTTTAGCGTTCTCTTTGTTTTCGACCATAGCATTTGTTTCAGCTGCACTTTTACATGCAAATGGTGGTAATTTATTCAACTAATTTTCTGACTAGCAGTGCATACGTAGCATGATTTGATGACACAATCGTAAGAGAAAGATAAGATAAACCTTTGCTAAACATACATGCAGGAGAAAGGCGGCAGTTGATATGTGTTGTTAAGTGGTTACAATTTTGTTAACATTTTGTGGTTTAACTTACGTACAATGCAGGCCTGATTCGCGTGATGTTATAGAATGGTTTTATTCCAGCAGCTAAAATTTTCCAATTTAGACTACTGGACAATTGTTTGGTGAAAAATATTATGGTACTTTATGTGTCTATGTTATCTATGATGGGATTTTGTTTTCGCCAAACAACGAAGAATTTATTTTTATTTTTGATATCCCAGATCATATCCCCTTTTTCCTTTTTCCAACGTCTGTGGCCCCGCTTTCAAGTGTACTTCTTCAAGAATCAGAGATTGCCTTAGGTCTTGAAATATAGTGAAACTTTATCCAGACGGTACCCAATCACTAACATTGGGTGTAGGTGCAGTTAATAAACTAATTTAAATCGAGGAAAAACTTTTCCTTCATTCTATCTCTTTGCGAAAGATGCATCCTGTAAGTGGCCTTGGATTTTAGTTTCTCAATCATTTGATAGCGCTTCGTTGGTGAAAGGAAACGAATTAGTCTTCGCAGCTGGCGGTATGAACCAGTGTTTTCCGGGCGTACCACACCAAATGCGTTGTGATGGAAATTTATGTATCCGGTTTTTTGTTGTGGGAAATTTCAAAAACTCTTCAGGGTGTTGCATGTTGTTTTTCATTAGGTAAATGCACCGTTTCATCTTCACCGTCAGACTTTTATGCCGTTTGGTAGCTTACAAGCAGCTGGCAACATGGCTACAAGTGCAACATGGTGCACCAGTTTTGCTTGTTCAGGGGACCGAATAGAGAACCTGAGTTGTCAGATCGAGTTACTAGTCACGCAACGAGAATATACTTTGCGCTAACACCAAACAATTTGCGCGAATTTCATGGCTTGTTACCTTCAAATATCTATGTAAGCTGTGTAATTGAGCGTATACTCTGATCTTATTCTATTTTCATTTC
>NC_064874.1:42596902-42599402 GCF_943734745.1 Anopheles darlingi
GGATATTCTTAATATGCATATTATAAAAATATAAACATATTTCTATCGTTTAAACGTTAATCTACTTTAAAGAAACTGTACAAGATAGGTGCTTTTAAATGATTTTTTAAAGGATAAACAAATAATGTTTCGAACAAATATAGTCTATATAGTTTTAAAATGGTTTTTGTTGCTTGTCTCATTAGAATTTGAGTTTTAATTTTCATTTGAACAGTCGTTGGTTTTAACATGGCACATTGTTACATATTAATGAATTCGTACGAAACTTTCCTTTGGCAACGACATTTTACTAATATTTTCAAATTATTTTCAAACCTCCGTTTCCATTAATTTTAGCACTCACCAATGAATGGCTGATCCTGCACTGGTTTATTCCAGTGAGCAGAAATAAGTTTGAAAAATATGCGTTTTTCTATACCAGACTCATTGGCATGACTCAGCGGTGAGCGACTTTACTCGGTTCATATCGGTTTTCTTGCCGAACATAATTCGGGTACCCGAATTTAGTCGAAGACGAGTTTTCCGGGTTTTCCGAAGCCACATGCGACTAGCACATCACCATAAACACGAATCAACCTACGGTTTCGCAATTTCCACAATAAACTTTTCAACAGTTTCGATCAGCTCTCGCGGAACGAGGACGTACAATTCGACACTTGGTCTAAAGGTGCTCCTTTTTTTAATTTCGATTTTAACGATCCTGCATCTGCCTTTATTATCTGTTGCCATTACCATTATGTTTATTATTGGTTTCAAAGTAATGAAATATCATCAGTGTGAGTGACATGTAGAGAATCTGTTTGATGTGACTTCGATGTTTAATGAAGTAAACGGCAAGTTTAAGAATATTGCGTGAACGATACCATGTTTAGTGAAAGCAAAACATCATGTTTCTGGCGGAAGAGTTTTGAAATACAGTTCAACAAGGAATACAGAGCTTTTGTTGCTCGAAAACCCAACGTGAAATCATTCGGAATTCAATTATTTGTACAACCTCGCTGTATTACCACTGTCTCCAATTCTGCAAAGTCCTGTGTGATTCCTGAAAATCGTGAAAGAATAAATGATTTGTGCCGTTTGGGTCTGTTGTGATTCTAATTAGTCAACACCAAGCATACCTTGGGAAGGCTGAACGAAACGGCATACTAACACGGCATCGTACCGGTGTTAACGTCAGGTTCGGCTTTGCTTCAGTTTCATAATCATCCTTTTCGAATTGTTGAAGAGTCATAGAGCAAAGACTTGCACGTGTGTAGCTAGAGAGGAAGGGATTTGAGTGAATAGCAATCACGCCAGCCTTAAATAAGTATACCTAATTCGTTTTAATATATCATGCAAACCTATGAGTTCAGCAAACCAGACTAGAAGAGCCCTGGAACCCTCACAATGACTGAATACATATAAGTTAAGTGTAAATGTTGATTCTTGTCCGGATAAATTCAACCGGCTTCATTATATTTTCCACTACATCTGTCAGTATTACTTAACTGTTTAAGATAACTAGGGGTGTTAGTCCAAAGGGAACTGTTAAAATTGAAGCAAATTAATTGAATTGCACATTTATAATTTTTATGCATTAATCATTTTGGTTGGGTGTTTCCAATAACCTAATGGGTGATAACAGCATACTTTTTCGATATTCCTTTTATGTTTCGTCTTTGGTTGGCATCACTGCGCGGCTAAAGATCTTCGTAAGGCACATCCCAATTGATGATATTAACAATAAAATTAAATAAAACAAAGATTTGATATGGTCGATTGGTTCACCAGTCACTGGTGAAAGTGATGTAGAGTAAAGGACGCATTTAAACACATAAATCTAATTCTTTTTTATTATTGTGCATTCTTGCTTCCGCTTTCAGTTGAACCAGTTATAAATATTTGACTGAAAAAAGGTGGCAGAAAACTGGTCCACAAAATACTGCGGCAGAAAAATTCCCAAACCGACAGCCAAACGAATGGCGTGATTACTTTTTATTGTTATCCGGTATTCAACTCGATGGCCGATTGCAGGACTTCATGTACACACACTTGTGCCCAGTCACGCTTGACATTGCTATACCGTTTTTGTACGAAATGCTTCCCCTGTCACAACCTACAGCGGGAACTGTAGGCTGCCGGTAAGCGACGTGGACGATGCGTTTTGGAACCTGTGTGACAATCTTAGTTCATTTACCATTCCATTCGGATGCAAAGCTAGGTGAGATTTTCAGTGAAAAACGATTCATATTTACGCTCAATGCGAAAAGTGTTTAAAATGGTTTCGCTTTACCTGCGTAATGAAGTGAAGGAATCCATTATGTGTTTTCTATTTCCTGTAGCTATCAATAGGTTGTGAAGCTGTTGCTGTAGTGAAAGAGTGAATAATCGAAAGAGTAGTGTTATAAAAACGATCAACAATATTCGGATATGCAAGCACTTTGATCAATTTGTGCCTGCACAATTAAGCATCGCTAAGCTTTTCCGAGGAAAATCAGATTTAGTGTTTGTGCTTGAATAA
>NC_064874.1:42604402-42606902 GCF_943734745.1 Anopheles darlingi
TTTTTAAAATAATATTTATCTAGAGCATACTTTATTTATTTACGTTCTACAGTTCGCTATAAGAGATTTTGGGGATAAGAAGGTCAAACAAACCATTTATTATCTTTGCTTTGGATGCTTTATATCACAATACGATCTATTATAAACGACCACACCAGCGATAGTAAATTTAAAATTTGTACATATACTATTGAATTTGTTTATGCTTGAATTTGACAAGAAACTACCACAATACTATAAAAAATTAGTGGTATGTGATAAACAATATTGAGTGCTTTTCAGGTATCATGCAAAATATATTGAGTCGAGGTGGTTAAGCTTAAAATTTCACATCTGATCTGATAACTAAAAATAGAACAAGTTTTTTAAAAACATATAGAAGGACGGACTTTTAGCAGTGTGATAAGAAAAATATATAAATAAAAGTAAAAGTATAAATAAAAGTAATTAGAGCCAGGATTGTATAAGTGTAATAAAATTATATAATTTTCAGAAGCACATTAGTGAAAATTGTTGCCAGATTCAGAAGCGCGTAGGAACCAGCTGGCCATTTTCATAACTTATTCGGCGTAATGAAGCACATGCACACACACACACACACACACACACATATATATACTGTTTGGATACACACCCATCTACACTCACTTCTATTGGGAAAGATAATATAGTACGGTGGTTCTAAGATTGGAAAAAATCACTAAAATATTGAGTTCCATTCTTCGTAATAGTTTCCATTTTGCTCCGTCTTCCTGCTCTTTTTTGTTTGATTTCCATTGTACGTTCCAGAGCGGCTTTTTATAACTTGAGGGCATCAAAAAAGTCAATGGTGGGGAACCGCGAAAGAAAGATAATGTTTGAAAATTCTATTACCGAACAGATCAGACGATTTGTGCGGTAGAACGCAATCAGCCGTACGATGGCGTCAATTATGGTAGAGCTTTTTTTGCATTCATTTTGCAGATCATAAAGTAAAATCGTTGCATCGTTTGCTATTTCTTTCCACAGCCATGGCAGGCTGAAGCGTGTAGTATTTAAGATGCTATGTTTCATAGTCTCGCAAAGTTTTGCTGCACTCTCCAAAATGTTAAAAGTGTACAGAAATTGCGTAAATGTGTACCATCGTGTTATTCCAAAAAGATTGGGTATGATTAATCGGCATTAAGTATAGGCACTGATTTCACAATGATTATTAGTGAATTTCAATAACCGATAACATGAACTTTCAATTGTGATTCAATAGTTTAAAAATTAGATCTATACGTTCGTCGTCCGTTCGAAAATAGGCCAAACATGGAGCAATTTGAAAAGAGATAGTGTAGAAATAATGATTGCTAATGGATATTGCAGTAACTACAAAGTGAGTATTGAAACAACAAATTGAATATCTTAAACATACGGCGGATTACTCAAATTGAATGCCAACTGAATCCTCAATAAATGTATGCGGGTATTTATTGTGAGCACTTATGTGCAAATTTCACATACACATGCTTTCGACATGTATGGAATCAACACAACCAATCTAAGTGACGGTGTCAGCAACTTGTTCCATACACAGATAGAGGAAATATTTACTTTCAAGATATGGCTGAGAAAGGTCTATGCTTCCTGGTCTAAGCTAAGTGGACAGTAAATGTGATATCTCTAGGGAATTTAGTTTAAATATACTCTAGGGACTTATAATATTAATGGCGAAACCCTTTAGTTCGAACTGTTCCGATTGATCTATGAATTAATTGAAATTAAATTGGATAACAAGGATCTCGCGCGCTGAAGCTCGCTTAGGTTGCAGTTAAACTGCTATTGGTAAATCTATCTGATTGATGGTGAAGGATGTTGATTTATTTTAAATTCGAAAAAAATGGATTTGCTGCACATAAATTATTTTTTTTACAATAATAGATATTAATCCTGCTATTGTAGAAGATCATACTTTTCTTTATGTTGGTGAGCGAATTTTATTAGTATTATATATTCTATCGCATAAATTATCTAATAGTAAAGCAATAAAACACGTTGTACATACTTTCAACAAACCAACAAAATAACTATAATCTTCCACCAATTCGCTGGGCAAAAGGTGAGGTGGGCATGAAAATCAAAACGATCAGGTATACCGTTTAGCAGAACCGCTTGTCCCAATTCGGAATGCGACCGTAATATTTGTAGAAAGGTTCCCGTAATCGTTTCAAGAGACCTAGGAAATTCAATTTTCATAAAACTGAAGTGGTGCTTTACTCTTGCAATTGCTGTTCTCTGCGCATAAAAGCTTCCGTTACTGATGTCAGTCGTCGGTGCGATTCTTGTGGTAGCACTTTGGATCAAATAAATTATTTACACAATTGCATGTTTTACAACAATTCAACGATGTCATCTTAGTCTTAGATGGTTTGAGTAATTCGTTACAAATGGCAAACACTTGATCGATATTTTTAAAGTATGATTTTAAGAGATAAGTAGTTTTGCCTTGACGTTAGAAAACGAGACAATATTTTAT
>NC_064874.1:42611902-42684402 GCF_943734745.1 Anopheles darlingi
CATTTCTTGCTATATGAAACAATATATCGGTAGTCGTTTTGTTAACCTGAAAAGGGGAACTATGTTCCACAAAACACAAAACTTGAATTTCAAAATTCGATACTATGCTTCAGTTTTGTAAACTGCTGAAGTAAATATTTTACATATTCCATGGTAGTAGTATTGAAATAGTTTATAACAAATCTATATAAAAAGACACTCTAGTAGTGAAATAATAAAGTTATCGAGCAACAACAGGACATTCAATTGTTTTTAAATGGTAGCAATGTAGGTGAAAGGTAAACGAAACGAATAAAATTACCGCACAAGGAAACATGCAGAAACGATGTATATTCGAATTTTCACTCATCAATCTTCATTGAATCTCCGATTGAAATGCCAATGACTCTCCGTCATTGTAATTTTCGAGCACGTACTTGATGGTATGTGGTGCCGCAAATATTTGCGTTCCAGAAGAATGTTTAGATTTTCTACCTTTTCAAATAAAAAAGTCAAATGGAAAACTCTCTGAAATGGAATCTTGATCC
Organism: Anopheles darlingi; assembly: GCF_943734745.1. Classification (NCBI taxonomy): domain Eukaryota; kingdom Metazoa; phylum Arthropoda; class Insecta; order Diptera; family Culicidae; genus Anopheles; species Anopheles darlingi. Next base: position 42,612,430 of record NC_064874.1, read on the forward strand.
ATTATTAATGGTGTGGTATATACTTTTTTGCCCTTTCAGTAATCCTTAAAAGCTATTTCAAATGGTCTTTTTATTTCATTTGAGCGTTTTAACGTTATCATTTATTTCCATTAGCTGACGCCTTCCGCACGTGAGGTAAGGGTACATTCTACGCCTTCAGTTTGACACTTACTTAAATTATTATAATTTACATATTATCGCTCTTATATTCGCGACGAATTTGGGTATTTAAACAATGCAAATTATGTATATTCCTTCTTCTAAGACATGCCGCTTTCGTTTTCGAAGCCGTTCGCTAAGGCGTTTAACTATTCGATGTTCTACTGAATCCATTCCTCGCTATAGGAGGAATATTTTTTATTCATTTTGGTTTGAATGAATTAGAGAAACATATGAATAGCATAATATATGAGTGTTGTTGTTAGGATGATGTATTCTGCACGGAGCCTTATTTATTGGAAGAAGAATTATATTAGGATTAAAATAAGAATTATCATAAAAATATATAGCAGACATTTCCTCGTGCACAACCTTGATATCGGGGAAAGTTTGATGTTTACCACTAAATACTATAAGACGATAAAGCATTAAGAAGGGGGGATATGAGTGACTTTGCATGCGGTGTTATTATAAAACAATGGAAACGAACACGTTCGCATTTTTTAATTTGATGGCGAGTTTTATCTTATGACATTTTTAAATTATGACTAGAAGATAGTTATTTTTTCCAATTTATGTTCATGTTCCAATTGTTGCGACTTCAATTTCACCAAGATAATTCCTCAAAAAAAGAGCGGCTTTGGAAAAATCAGCGATCTTCAAATCATACTGTAGTTTTTATTCTTAATGAACCGGAACACACTGTGCACAGGTAGAATTTCAAAGAACATTTACGACCTTCTATCAGTTTAGCGTTATGGAGTCATAGATCACTGTGGATATGTTCACCTTTCCAGACGCGGGAGAAATCAATAACAGATACGTTATTTCCGGTCATCACCGACTATCAATTGGATATGACACGCCCTGGAGGTTTTTCTGTCACCTTGTTCCATCATATTCTAACTATTCAAAAAAGTGATTTTGATATTTTTGCCTCCCATCCCACTATCTTTCATCAGTCAAGCAGCTAGAACTTAGCTTAATAGATCGTTGTTATAATTTCATTTTTTCCGTAGAAACAATAACTTTTTATTTGCTGTTTTTAAACCGTTTGGTTTTATAAAATAGTAAAGTGCCTATAAGCAAATTTAGTGTCACTCATATTTACTTCTCCTTAAAAAAAACTTTCACATGAATGGTCATCGATGCATGATAAAATGCAACGATTGCATTTACTATCAGTGATGATAATTCTTTTCGCTACTCTGTGTATTGTTCCATTGTGTTAAGAATTGTGCTCGGTAATATACGAAGTGGTACGATTCAACGATATGCCTGTTAATGAACGATATGAACGATTTTGATTACTTTTTTCCCAAATTTATGCCATGTTATTATCTTGTTATGCAAAACCGTTATTAAGTTATTATTTTTAAACCAATAACAACATATGAAAATTTAAACGTTTTTATAAACATGATTTACAAGTTTCAAAATCCAATGAGTTTAATAAAATTTCTGAATTTTATTAACCCTTCAGATAAACTATTGCAAGCTAAAATGGTGACTATACTCGTTTTACAAGACTTCTAGAAACACTATTACATTATTAGTCACCGCTACATTCCAATACTTCCTGCACATTCTTCAATTCTTTCAAACCAAACATAAGTCAAATCACGAAAAGAAATTTAGATATTTAAAAGTAAATGTACAGATTGTACTTAAAAACTAAATCAAAAATGTAAAGTAGCATAACATAATTATTATGGAAATAGCGTATTCTATTACAAACAGCAAATCGTTTCACACATATCAGTAAACGTGACACTCTCAGTAGAAATTGTAATGGTAACGATACAAACAGACATCGACAATCACTAGGCCAGTATGATATGAGCATGGGATCAAGGATGGCAAAGGTATTTTTTAAATTTGTTAGAAAGAATATTTGAGGGATTTTTAAGGATTTTTGCAATGGCAAAAATGGTTTTAGTCTTTTTTAATATGATACAGTCATGACAGAAACTGAATGGGCTATTGTACTTGTGATGTAGCTACACGTAGTTCAAGGAATCGTATAAGTGTATTGGATGTTCCAGTACGCGCTTAGATGCATCATACGAATGCGTCATTCAATACTGCATCTTTCAAACGGAAGAATCATTGGATTGATTCTTTTTCCCTACCTTTTTTCTATTGAAATCATTCATTTGTAAATTGAGCAATGGCTAGACTGAAAAAGTTTAGCATCGTGTAGTTGTGGTTCGTTGCTGTTTGGGCCATTTCCCCCTTTGTGATGAATGAAATTAATTCTTCCTTTGAAATAGAATGCATCTGCAATTTAGGCATTTGAACAATCTTGCTTCAGAACACTCTAATGGTTGGATATGATTGCAAAAAACCCTCGTTCGGCTCGTTAAAACGATAGAGAACATTCAATGCCGGACTTCAACCTGCGATCACTGCAATCAGACTTGAACAAAAATACTTCATAGGAAGGTTATAGTGCAACGTGCAACGATTGCAGAGCTACAAGAGCATTAGATGAATCAACGTGCATGAAAAATAAATACATCCTCGATTGTGCTGCAGTTCCTTCATGGTTTAGTATTACTTCGTTTTTGTTACAAAGAATCCATGTGCTAATTGCTAACAGGCAATATTAAGTAATATAGATATAAGTTATAGATATGTTAATAAAAAGCATTAATTGATGTTCTTTCGTGGTTTCGTGCAGCTTAGGTGATGATACATTCTTTTAAATTTTATTTAAACATAACAGACGAGTGTACATGTTGTTAATGTATAAGTGTACTTGAAAACCGATTTATAACATATCTATATTGATTTTTTATGTTATACAAAAATCTTCGCTGTTAACCGCAGCAAGTAACTCCGAATGAACGGAAATTCGAGATCTTAATTGTATCTGAAAGCTACTAAGCGTTTCAATCAAAGGGAATCTGAAGTGCACATGGCTCAATTGTTCTTGGCAAATGATAGTCATAAATCATTCATGGCGATTTCTTCCAAGAATTCTAGCATTGGCTACGAGCCCTGAGAGGCTTCCGAAAATCAAACGGATAAATCTAACGACGTCTGAAAAAAAAAACACAGTCAAGGATATAACCTTTGTGCACAGGCACGGATTGCTTTTAGCCTGTGTGTAAGATAAGCAAACAGTTTACCTGCTGGAGAAGAGTTATCGTTCAATATGTCTATTAATGGGACAGTTCAAATATATCAAGGACTCTTGCGTTTCTTGAATCTGATCTAAAAAAAACTAATCAAAGATTCTGGCTTTTTCCAAGATCATTTAAAAAATGACTGTTCCACTAACGCATTAGTCTGACCTACGAAAACACTTTCTTCCGTATTTGTAAATGACTGTAACAGCCTTATAAGTTTTTACATATATTGTATATGACTTACTTTGAAACAGTAAATTGCAGCTGTGCCTTATTATATGCTAGAGCGTAAGCGTTATTATATGCTAGAGGGATATGGGTTTAAATAGTTAAAACCTATAATTGAAAATATCTTAGTATACTGTATAGCTTGGGCATATCTAGGCAAACGCATAGATTGTACTTAAATAGAGGAGACCATAGATAACAGGTTGTTTCATGAGCAACCGTGGGTTTTTTAAATTTATTTTGTTTACGAAATTTTGAAAAAAAAACCTTTACTATTGAAAGTAAATTAGTAAATACCAATGCTAAGAATGAAGGTGAAGCAATGATGTATATTAGATTTTGTTCTATGATCTTTCATTTTGCTCTATGACTCCTTTTTGGCAATTTTAGGCTACCATAGTTCGTCTGGTTTTTATCGTAAAAAAACCGAATTAAGTCCGATTTTGCAGTCAGCGGTATATGATGGGTCATTGTGATCATTTTTATCTTTAGTTACTGTAAACAATTGAATGTTGGTTAATAATGTTGTTTTGTCCGAAAATGAATCAAATTCTTTACGTTAAGCAAGAAATACATAAGGGTTGAAAAGGTTTGTTAAATTGAATTTATTCCGATATCAATGATCGTCGCTACCAACATGAATGACTTAGAAAATATAATTACAAATGCGGATAATTAGTCGTGGCTTAGGGTTAATGATCTGTCTCAGTGGATGATAAATTAAGGATACTTACGTTATGTTGGCGCTTGGACACTTTAAGGTAACCATAAGCATTTGCATGAAAAGATGTTTCTTATCGTCGATGATGTGATAAACGATTCACCTTTCGTTGGTCACTACATAAGATACGGTAAAACACGCAGAACCAATAGATTTGAGCCAAAACTGGTGAATAATAGAATCATAAGTAGGCCTATATCAGCAGAATGTTTTGATAAGGGATAACGAGCTAATGCCTTCACGATTGTTATCATAGTATGATTTGTTGGAATATATTTAGGCATATGTTTCACATATTTTCTGATACTCAATACTGCACATTTCCTCGATTTCAGAGAAACACGATAAGGCACAACGCGACATCTAGCTCAGTTCGAATGAACATTAGAACGTATAATTCGTTCATATGAGTACGAGAAAGGGTGTCTCGGATTTTTATGCTATTATCGATAATCTTGGAGTTGATCAATAAGTTTGTTACTCTGGTGAATGTGTATAAATTTGTAAATTATATTTAGCCCTCATATAAACGCACACAGTTCATTACCTTGTTTCTTTAATGCTTCTTTTATTGAAGCCACAATTATCATCTATATATTGTATTGGTCCAAACATTTCGTGGTAATTCCAATTATTTTCTAGCAACTCGAGATAGCCGAAGTCTGAAAATGATTTACACTTTTTTGATGGATGTGTTAATAAAGGTTTGTAAATATATACAATATTAACATTATATATTACATTTGTTAAACAACATTTAACCTGTTGAGAATTATAAAACAATTCAAAATAAATAAATGTAATTGTACAAAACGTCAGCGTTCTTTTAGCACGTAATTACCATTAAAATAAATTTCATAATACGCAAAACATTTGCTATACATGATAGGAAGAAAAAAGATATCGGAAAATTAAGTGTTTTTTCTGTCACGGAATGATGACCAACATAAATTTCTATTATACCGTCACGCAAAACGTACCAATTGGTTTGAACAAACCTAGCAATCGATATCCTATGGTACAATTCCAGCTATTGTTCCGCAGGGATTCCTTTGAAAAAAAAATGCAATAAGCATCGACGAACAATTTGCTACGCGTTCACTTGATAAAGGAAGTTTGACCTCACCGACGTTCTGCGACCAATTTTCACTAGATATGTCCTTTGGGAAATCTGTAGCCCGAATACAATAGGAAACGGAAATCAAAGTAAAATGATCAGCAATCAGCAACGATGTGCCCGCAATCAGTAGATACTAGATATTGGACAGATGAAATGAATGTAAATTCAACCGTTATTTGTTATATACACTCCCGATCCTCTACTGTGTGAAAATATTTGAATCCATATCGATCTTATAGCGGCTCTTTCATTAGATGCAATTAATTGGAATAATGAGATATGATAAATTGGTTTAAACCCACTGTGAAAATGGCACATCGTCTACTTAACACGGTGTGAAAATAGCTACTAAATAACGGAATTCGAAAGGGAAAAAGTGGTTTTTAGTTGAGCATCTGAAGGCCATGCAATACATATCAAAGTAATGTTAAACCACCGTTTTGTTATGACGTAGAAAAAGAGAAACATAAGAGAAAAAATCGTGAAGGTGTATCACATTGTATTGTATCTTATTCACTTTATGGACTGGATGCGTTCAATGGGCCTGTGGCCTTGTATTTGCTCCCGATGCCAAATCGATCCAAAAAAATCTTAAGTAATTGTAGATGGAAAATGAAGAATAAGAAGCATGCTCGAAAATTACTAGTATTTTGACTGAAATAGTAAAGTATAAGTTTGAATCAAAATTGTAAAAACCATCTATAACTATGATGCGAAACGTTCGACCCAGAAACAAATTATCGAATAATGCGGAAGAACTACATCTTTTCATTGAATGTTTGTATGATATATGAGCTTTACTTTAAATTGATATTTAATTTCTTTTCTACCAGTCTTATTAGCACATAACGATTCTTGACCTCCTCTGTCAACGATGTTCTCTTGGCCAAATGTGTACTTGGTATATGACAAAAGAAGAACTGCTCTTCAATAGTCGTTTGCAAAAACCACTTTTCGCTTTCACGCCTCCTTTCGAAATATCTTTGCAAATGGAATCCTGGCGATATGCTACCTTTTAAAAAAAAAGAAAAGAAAAAACAGGGGCGTGCAATATCTCACGCTAAAGCTCTTCATCGTTGAAGTGTCGAAACGGCACACTTAGCTGAATTGCTCTGATGTGCTTGGGGACGTCGAGAACTTTGCAAGTCCTTGCAACAACCCTCTGCGAGTACTTATGCTTGAAGAGAATATTAAAGTGGCCAGCGCAACGTTATTAGCTCCTATCCTGGATGAGGATGTCATTGTTGCAAGTGCATCAAAATACGATTGGGCCGTAGACTCTGGATCATTCCTTCAAATAATTTTCATTAATTTTCTGCTTAGCTGAGCCAAAATTATGTCGGCGTTTCTAATTGCAAACGGTTGCAGATTGAGTGATGATTCACAATAGTTTGAATACTGAAAATATCAAGTTTTTGAAAGAAAAGCAGTGATCATCAAGGAAGGCATCAAATTTAATTGATTAGTACAAAACGGTAAATTGAATTAGTGAAACTATTATTCCCTGTTAAGAAAATAAAAAGATATCGCAAACACATCACTGCAAAGCATTTCATATGACCAAACAAATGGAATTTAAATATTAATGCTGCAAATTATGGTTCAAACGTTTGAATATTTCTGTTTAAATACTGGACCGATCGATTAGAAATTTGGCCCACTTTATCTATACTCTATTTGCTAAGCAGTCTTTACGAGTTTGCATAAAAATGTTGTTTTAATCAAATATTTAAGCTACGAAAAATCGAGAAATTGAAAATTTCACAAAAACTCGACAGGGCTACCTTGACATTGGTTTGACACACATAAGAAGCATGTTAAAAATGAACTTGGTTAGCGAAACTGTTATTGGTTAAAACCGTTAGATAAACGAAATTGTTCATATCCCGTTTTGATTACGGTACGTGAAGATACTGTCTTCTAGTGGTCGCATCCGCGTCCTGTGGATAATAATTTCTTTCTCTCTCTCTCTCTCTCTCTCTCTCTCTCGCTCTCTCTTTTTCTCTCTCTTGTTCTCTCTCTGCTGCTCAAACAGTGTAAAAAACCAAACGAGATATCATTTTATAGTACAACGTGTTATAGTTGTACAGTGTACCACGTTAATACCAGTATCGATTCAACTACAGACAATACCGGTTCAACTGCAGGCAGAAGGTCGATGGGGAAACGATTTTGGGTACCAGGAAAAAGTTTAGGTACTCATTATCTTGTTATGATACTCAACTTCCATTTTGGCTTGGGGTAGCGTAATGCCAAGAAGGTATCGCATACGCATGAACAACAACATTTCTAATTGAAAAACTTTTTTCTAGGAAATGTATTGAAAACTTTCATTGCGAATGACAGCACGGTCCATAAAAATGTTAGGAAATGGAGTTAGACGCTCGTTACTTTATACGTCTACAAAGAGTTGATTGCCGGTGATGCAAATGCATTTTTCATACAAGAATTTTACTGTATTCCTAAGTATTGCTTCAATATATTATTCAAGTGATATGTTGCACATGTGCCATCTTTAATGAAGGAAGTGTATGAAAGCTGGTTATTGCTACCAAAGAAAAGAAAAAAAAAAGAAAAGAATAAATAACTAATTATAATGCGATAATGACCTAATTGTAGCAAGGCAACCACACACAGTTTACTGTACCATAGTAAACTGTATTATCCACATAAGCAACAATATTCTGAGTAAGCTACACACTTGGGCGTCTATTTAGAAGCTAACACTGTCGGAAGATTTAATAAAATCTGTGCCAGAGACATGGATTAATATGCCGTAGTCTTGAGCATATTGATGTTAATCAATACTGATTCCGGAATAATGGGATTGAATGACTGGAAGAAGAAGGCGCTAGGACGCAATCTATGGAGTCATATCATGATAATTTCAAATAAAATTGGGGAGGATTATTCGCTAAAATGTTGTATAGTACAAACAATCTTACGGCAGTGGCAGTTTGCGTATCTGTAATCTACATTTATGAGCTTGTCTATCTGTATCGCTTATTAAGACACTTTTGCCCCGAAAACCTATGCTATTTAGTTATCTTTAGCTATCTATATATATAAAAATGAATCTGTCTGTCCGGATGTCCGTTATAGACTCCGAAACTGCTGGACCGATTGACTCCAAATTTGATATGTGGGGGTTTTTGGGGCCGGTGAGTGCTATAGGCATGGTTAGAAACCCCCCGCTACCTTCCTTCATGCCCTTCTCTAACACTTGATTGTTAAAAACATTCATTACTCCGCAAGTTACCATTCGCAGAATACCATTAAAATTTGCACAATTGTTGACGGTCACCTGTGAAACCATGGGACAAAATTTGGTCTACATCGGATGCGGGGAAGGGGGAGCCTCGATACAACCCCAATCCTTAAAATACGTCCTAGGGCAATATGGGAGTCGTTTCCTAGGTTTTGATGGTCTCTAAACCGATTGGATTCACTTAATACTCTTTTACTTGCTTCTTTCACCTATCTACCATCACCACCCTCCATTCCGTACATCTTGCAGAGCAGAGTAAGGGGTGGGAAGGTTAGTTGTTTTAATAGTTGCGTTTAATTCATGAATAATAATTTTAAAAATGAGACCAATAGATGTTAAGGAAAAGAACGAGAGAGAGAGAGAGAGAGAGAGAGAGAGAGAGAGAGAGAAAGAAAGAAAGAGAGAGAGAGCCCGGCTGCGGTGGAATGATAACCATGGGACCGGCAATGCTGCAGAAATCGTTACCATTTTTTATTGGTGTTTATTGTTGGTTTAAATTTTCCTAACAATTTCTTAAGTTTACTTAAGTCATGAGTTAATTAAGAAGTTGCTTTAATTTTCACAAATCAATTCACATGAAACAATAACAAAAACTTATTCAGTTGTGAAATATTGTTGTGAATTGATCAAGAATTATATTAATTTTCGACTATTGATTTACGTGCCTCTTATCATTAACGATTTTCAACGTATCGGATTATGAATGGTAAACGATCGGAATTGCATGCACAAACATATAAAGCACCAGTAACCGAATAGTAATAGAAAGCAATACCAACATATCCTATCTATCAGGAATGACTTGCGATTGGAATGATCACCGAGAATGTCCGAGAGAAAAGAAAGACCCTCGATCTGATCGATCGACGTTTGAGTTAATTTGAAGTACGGTGCTTTTAGTTATGATCTACCATGTGACTATGTAAATCATCGTATTCAGCGGAAAAATGAATCAAATGTGTAGTATTGTAATGCCGTTAAATACACAGCATTTGAACTTAACGAGCTATGTGCAAGCCGAACACTAAAGTCAAACTTCTTTTAAAAAATACTTGGGAAAATATAATTCGTGGTTCCAAATGACGTCATTTAGCCCGAAAGGCAAAGCCTTAAAACTCAAACATCATATTAACTTTCCAGCTCATATTTACAAGCATGTCGCATCTCTATTTCTCACATCACTAACGGACCTAGCTATTGATTTGGTTCACTGATAAATCGAATATGACCAAATTATGGAATAGATAAAATTATATCTACTGAAATTTCAAAGTTCCTGTTTACGATAAACCCACGACCCATCAAAGACAGTACGAAGTCTGTCGGGGCAGCTAGTAGTTTATAAAAATCATTCATTTGAGAAAAAATGCCATGCTTATCTTTGATCATCGTGTTACAACGAAACTGTGTACGTAGATTAAACAGGATAGGATCCCGTCCTTTGAATCGATGATTTAACGATATCACGATAAATTGATACCGATTTAATGCTCTACATATGTTACAGATACGTATAACAACTGTAGAATCAAGACAAGCAAGGCTTTATATGCAAATCGGTGGAGAGGGAAGTACCTATCTAAAACTACATTTTCATACCAAGCTTATTCATTTCAAGTATCGCTTTGTCAGTGACCAACCTGATTGAACAGTACAGGAAGAAGAATTGAAAATGCTGGAAGCGATTGAGTGTGTCTGTTATATTGTATAATCAATATTGCTTAATGATTCCGATAGGTGTTAATCTCGACTGTACATAGAAAGTGGAGTAAAGTAGAGCAGTAAATATTTAACACAGTGACGAGAAAATATTGGAGGGTTACTTGCAAAATGTTGCAACAGTTTTGGCGAAAGCTTACATGAAAAGTTATGTTTATTGTAAAAAAAAACATTGTTTGTATGTGCCTGTATATGGCATAGATCAAATCAAAAACAAACACTTAATTCCAAGAATGCAACACACACTAGCAATATCGAATAGAACATAAGTTCTACATTTTCAGCTCTTCTACGAAATGTAAACCAGACGAAGCAACACAGGCGTACGTCAATCTCGATTCTAAAAATGATAAATCATCTTCAAACAAAGCATCTGCAGGGCAGCTGTCACGCAAAGTGTTTACGTCGTGATTGTAAGTGTGTTTCTAGTGATTCTGTATCACATCATATCACAGGTCAAATCATTAATCATTTTCATTTATACTAAAAATGCCTAACAATGCAGGAAAATAAAGTTTATAACTTTGCTAAACAATTTAAAAATCTGATTTTAATACGAAATGAGCTCGCTTAAGAGCTAACAGAATGTATAACTATATTTTCTATTCATTATTGAATGACTTTCAGTCTTTATACTACGCGTAAACTTTTCCAAAATTGGAGTTGCGATAATAACTTCGAGATAATATTGAGTGTTTCGGTTCATAATGTATAATCATTTTAGAGGTTGGTTTCTCTTAGCATATAAATCAAACATAATCAATGTACAACATCAATTACAACATAACGTTTTCTCTAGTATTCTGCAGATATCTCTAGAAGTTTGACAGCGAATACCGTGTTCTATATACTTTGGAAATAGCTAGCCATGGTTATCCCAACCATTAATGCTAATACTGCAATGATGCTGTATGCTGTTGGTTTTACCAATACAAAGGGAGTACTAAATGTTCAAGTGCGAAATTCTATGCTTCATGAGGAATCACAAGCTGTACGACTGCTAAATGCTATGGACTAATTGCTTTGCTCACGTTATTCGATACTGATGTATTGGCTTTTGTTACTACCAACAATAAATTGATGAATGCCTATGCATTTAATTGATGGGCTTCACAATTTCCTCAATGTTTGCTGTTTAGGTAGTTGGCATGAGATAACAATTTATTTTTTTCATATTACTTCTTGTGAAAAACCATACATAGAATGAAAGCACTGTGGAGAAATTTATTTTGATCTAATCCACATTAAAAGAACTACAAGGATTTTATAAACACCATCGCGTTGTTCTCATTTTTGCAATTGTTAGATATAACAAAACAATGCTATGAATAGTTGCCTCGTTCATTGGAGAAGAACAAAGGCCGCAGAATGGAAAATGAAAAACGAAATCACTGTCATGTTGGGACGATATCTACCGTGCATGTGGCATAGCAGACATACTAGATCTCATTCAATAAGCCACAGTTTGTCGTATGAGTGGCAAGTATAATGCAACCTGTTACACAGAAGTCATAAGCAGTTTCAATTAACACAAAACTAATTTCGTTCTTTTATATTTCCGGCTTTCATTTTCTCTTGCTCTGATTTCTAGAACTATGGTCTTGCCGAAGCTTGCCGGTCCGAAGATGAAGGCCGCAATGTTCCGTGGCATGGATAGCGAAGTCATCTGGAATGTAGGAAGGTAGGAATGTTATCATATGGAATCATCATTTGTATGCGGGAGTATTGCTGATCGCTCGAGTGCCTCGTGACGTACTTTGTACGCCTTAGTCGTTATGCGACCAAAAATCAGTACCTTAACTTTGAGTACGTGCCTGTTGAGACGTGTTGAGGAAAACTACTTTCTGCAGCGAAAGCAGGTTGGTTCTGTAGATAAGGTCTGGTTGGCATAAAAAAGGGGCTTCATCTAGTCGTTTGATTCATTTTTGTACTCTTGACTTATAAGTTGGAGTCTGGCACAGCACTCAGAGAATACCGAGAGCTGCCATGTGAAGAGCATAATTAGTTTTCTATTGCGTCATCCGTGCTCGGTGATTTGAAGCTTTCACAGTAGTGACAATTCTATTTAACAGTTGGTTTGGTAGAGTTTTGGCGTGGGCATTGTTTTTCTTAGCCTGTTTTCTTCATATGGCAGATAAAGCAGATTCAACAGTGCTCATTACTGGATATTAGATAGAAATAGGTCTATAATGTGTCATTTCAAGAGGAGGTCAGTCATGACGAAATTTTACAAATAAAGAAACAAGGAAGAGTAAATTTCGACACTTTTCTATGAATAAAATTAACAAAACTTGTAAATAATAAAACTGTAAAAGTAAATAATCAATAACCGCTCAAATAATCTTATACGTTGACGTGAATAAATTACAACACTCAAACTACAAAATACTCAAACAAACATTTTGTTTGTGGTACAAACATCGAAATTCGCACTTATTTAGAAAGCTTACTGCGGAACGAATGAGTACGGAGTGCGCACTTATCGTTTGAGTAAAACGAAGTGGTACCAGTTGTACAGTGGAAAAAAAGTTTATCCGCCCAACCAACATTTTAGTATGGCTGGCACATTGCTTCATCATAAACGAATCGAAAAATCAGATGGATTTTGGAGAGTAAATTTAAGTAAATTTAACATGGAGCCACAAAAGCAGCTTGTTATTGCAAGGATTTGTAACTGATTCGAAAGAACAATTGTGCCAGAGAATTATTGTGGTAGAGTTGATGTGAAGATAATAGGATTTTTTTTAATGAAAGCGATGGAGGTGATGTGTAATGTTAAACAAGACAAACGTGAGTCTGGATTTATTAATTTTTTTAAGTGCTTTTCGCACCTCACTCGCGTATTTTTGCGATTTCTATTTTTCTAGTGTTTTTTTTTTTAAATAAAAAATGAAACGAAGAAAAAGAATGAAGATAAAAATCGATGCTGTTGATATACGAGTTTTTATTTTTTAACTTAGTCGTTGCGAGCAAAGAGTCAAAACAATCGTTTGTGGCAGGGATGGATAAACAATTTTTCCCACTGTATATACAATGTTTTAGAACATTCTGCTTCTTAAAGGAGTTTCTATGCTAAACGATCGCTTAAAACATAAAACGTCTAGTTAATAAATGTTCCCGAAGCTGTGCTACGGACAAATCGCAAATATGCTACTGAACCTGCAGCTCCAAATTTGTAAATTTTGATTGGGGCATGATGATTGCCATTGTCATTCTTGGTATTTCATCTGAACTGTACTTATGATTTTTTTATCCACAATTAGGAATCGTTTAATGAGGCATGAGGCGTTATAGAAAATCCTCATATGCCGAAGAAGGACATCCATAGAGTAGGACTAGAATGCATGTTTAACAAAGCATGGTGATACATCTGTTATCATTGTGATCTTGTTAACAGAAAACTAAAGAAGGGACAAGAAAGGAAATCGCGCATTAGAACGCAAGCCAGCATTTTGTCTTAATTGGATATAAAAAGCGAAGTAAAAAAATCAAAGCTCATTTTTGATTCTGCTGAAAGCGCCTCTTAGAAGTGAATGTTCACATGATTGTTTGATGTAAGATCATCGCAACGAAAGATAATCGGATTAAAGTATTATCGCTGAGCCTTTTATCTGTTATGTATAATTAATGGGCGGGAGCTCTAACATATCTGGTTATCAGTGAGTCACTGATGGTTCTATATTTTTATAACATTATTTGCTTTACAACACTCTTAATGGTTCAAGACTCACATATCCGAGGAAATCAATGAATGGTTTCATTAGCTATGTGGTGTAGCATTTACAAAAATTAGTGACATCTGTCGTATATAGAACATATTATTTATAAAATCCATGGTTCAATCCCTAAATTGCTTAAATTATCTACAAATTGGCCAAAATTTTATTAGTTATCCTATCATTTGCTCCTAATGTTTTTCAAAAACAAGCTTCGCGTACTTGTATTTCAAGCGGCATCTTTAGCACGCTATGTATGGAATTCGGTGGTATTAATTAAAGTAATGAATGGGTTTGGTACAGCGGATATTTAGTTTAGGTAAACCTGTCGTCTTACTTGAATGGCTGGCCAGTTAGTTTAGCCAGCAAACGTGGAGGACACGCAACACATCGTTGTTTTGCCATTGTGATGACACACCATAGGATAAACCCAGTAACATGGCAGGCTTGCGTTGTTGGAAATAGAGAAGCATAAAATTTATTACTTTGTAGATGACAAACTTTTATCACCCGTAAGCAATAAATTTAAATTTTATACTTTCATTGTCTCCGGTTCATATCCCCAGGCAGCTGTTTTGCAGGAATTCTAGCAGTGTATCTGATTCATTGTTGATATTTGTCGGTTAAAGTTGGGGCCTTTTTGCTTGGAACATCTGTGTTGGAACATATTGCTGCAGTGCAGTATCTAAGGTCCTTTGGTTCGAATCTGGTAGTATTGCATCGGAGCCGAACATAAAGAATCGTTACTCCGCTGTTCGCACCTTGTCGCTGTATTGTGTTTCGCATCTCAGATGCTCTAGCGTGAAGAACTAGTTACCGCGTTTACTGTCCACTATCAAATTGAGTGGAAAACTTCTAGCTAGTAGAGTGAAATGAGACGTTATCATAACAAAAGCCATTTTCATGCCTGTTCAGTCGCCGATTATCAAGTGAATGGTTTATGTTCACATAGATTGTGTTTCACATATGTTAAAATGTGTCCTGCATACACCAACTAGATGGTCTTGGCCAGTAAAGATCCTATTGAACGGAAGACATTGGAGACATGCAACGCCTTCATTAGTGCTCATTAACATCTCTGATTAATTGAAACGTTGCATTTTTTGTGTTTAAAAATAATAAAAAAATCGTTTATCGTATTAGGTTTGAGGAGTCTACTGTTTTACAAATTGGTCGTAAACATTATTTTTTTGCACATATCCTCTATGTGAGATTTCCATCGTATTTGATGACATTAGTCATGCCTGTTATTGTTATTGAAAGTTGAGACGTATCCCTGGAAAAAATGCATATGAGCTGATTTAGTGATCACCATCGTTCGGCTGTAATTTTCGTTCCGACGATACAGTAAAAGAACAAATTATAACATTATTGCAAACGTTTATTAAACTGCTACGTTATTATCATAATATAATATAAACTGTAATATAAACTATAGAAAGAAACCCTAACTGCATTTTTACACGATATGCTATGTGGGTCAATATCAATCACAATCATATTATAGTTTTATTTGTTAGCCACAAACTGGTTTTTCGCAGTAGTAAATGCTTGAAGTACTTGCACTCTGTGTATGTAATTCTATCTGCTGTCATTGACTACCTGTAATATTCATCATTGCTCGTTTCGGGATCTCTTAGTTGGCAGCATAGAAGCTTAACCACAACGTTACTACTCGCAGAAAAGATTTGACTTTACTCGTCGTCGAATAGCCTATCTAGTTGAGGTGGCGTCGCGTGATGTCTTATAACAAACGTTACCAATCGTCAGTTAATAAATCGGATTCGTCGGCCACGCTCTAGCCGATATTTTTGTCACAAATAGCTAACATGTGCTATGTTTTCTCACGTCTAGCAAAGATTCTGCTCTTGCTGTTGCCGTTAATAGAGCTGTTTATCATTAAACTTTAATCAACCGTATGAATAGCGAAATTAGCTCTCGATCAACCCGTAAAACCTATCGATCAACAACCGGGCTATAGCATACACAATTAAACACACACTTCAAATCAAAGTTGTCATTATGTACAGCCCCTCCCTATCCGCACGATAACAGGCAATGTAGTTATTGTCACCATGCTCAAATGATCCTAGAATGCGTAATCACTTTGAAAAACCGACAGGCTGCTCAAAACGACCCATTATTTAACGGAAAATTAATGACTTTCTATTTCATACAGCATGCCATCTAATGTTAATGGATATGACAATAGTGCTTCCTGGGGCAGACTTAAGTAGAGTCTTTTGATTCTCAATGTTATTTACAGAATTTTTGAATAAGCTGGCACAGCTTGAGTTCTGGTTGGGCCGGGCAACAAAACAAGAATGATGCCAAGCTTTTGAGAGATTTATAATTATTAACTTTATGTATTAAATCGTGCTTTAAAAAGTATTTAATACCAATGAAACTATGCGGTAGCTTCTGTTGTTCGATAAATAACCTTGGGGCTAGGTTGAACTTACGAGCAGTCTATTTGGAAAATGTTAAACTTTAACATTTATTTCAAGAACAGAAATTCATCGATGTCATGCAATAATGGTTAGTGGATAATTTACAAGCTAATGTAACATAATCGTATTGTAGCTAACTTGGTACGCAGCATTAGAATTCTTATGTTAATTTATTCAAAATATGTTTATGTTTTACTGTGTAGAAATATTATTCATTATTTGCCATTTCTTTCATCAGAATATAGGAAAGTGCTGTTACAATTTTGATCGAGTCACATGAACCGCAATAGAAAGCATAACATCAATTTCATTTCCCTATTAATCTGATTCGTGCCCATTTCTCTATCTGTCCACAGAGAACGGGTAAATAATCTTGCAAAAAAAAAATGGTAAAAATACGTTATAGATTAAATTAGAATTTATTCTAATTATTCCTTTGTTTGTTTTAACCCGTGCGTTGCAATAAATTGATAAAACCAGAAAATTTTGCAAAGTACAATGCAGTTCGGTAAACTTGTGACTTGAAAGGTAGACGGCTAGAAATGATGGTTAGTACTATTAATTTTGCTTTGTCTAAAAGGCATTATGTTGACGTCTTGGCATAACTTTCATTTAATTCATTCGCGTGTTTCAATAGTTGCATAGTTTTTTAATATTTCTAAATACAGTGTTGTTAGTATGTATTTCATAAAAAATACAATTTTTAGCCTTTTAGGAAAAGGCTTCTTTACTATGTTCTAAATTTCTTCCGTCTGACCCATTGTTTATATTTCAATATGGTATACGAAATAACCATAAGCAATAGTAGTAGAAGGATCAAAAGAAGAATAGTTTCATTTGTAGACTCTTAGGAAAGTATTATGATGAGATGTCATAATGATGCGTGAACACACTCGACGCAATAGTGAATGTATATATGGAACATTTCCGAGAAACCAAATCAATGTTCTTTGAAAACGGTGCAAGTATGTAGTGCAGAGTAGCTACGAAAATCTTTTCAAATCCAAAAGGACTGAGCATATCATGTTGGGTGGGTTCAAATATCTTTGCAAAGTCAACCAGCGGATGAACCAGATGGATACTATTCCGATTTCATGCCCAATTTACCGTAACGATCAACCGATGCCAACTCAGCCGATGGCCATTACTCCAACGTGTTGATGCTCTATTCGCATTTGGTTGGCACAGCAAGAACACTTCGATTCCTGTGGGAAAAAAATGTTTACTGGAGTATCTATGGACTGAATAAGAATACCTCGGGAGGGGAACGACTATCACGCGATGTAGTGATTTATGGTAAGCGTGGCAGGTTAAAAAATCGAATCCGTATACCTTCACACGATTGCTGAAACCCTTCGCCAGAAGCTCTTTCCATTCACAAAACTGACAGTATAAGGTGCAACAAAGGTCAATGATAACATACTGATAAGGAAGGTCTTCTGATAAATTCAACTAATAGAAAACAAATGAGAAATAATTGATTACAATAAAATTCCAATAAGGCATAGTAGATAATTTTTGAAATACTAGCGTTTGACAAAAAGTTATCTTGCAATCAAAACGAAACCGATAAGGCATGCCAGAGATTGAATTCTCTACGTTGGAGTTGTAGGGCTGCCTTGGAATAAAAATTGTAGGAATAAAAATTCATGCGCCGACGCACTTATCACACTTTTAAAAATGTTTTTATATTATTATATATAATTTATATATATATATATAAAACATGTTTTTGAGAGAATCGGCAGGACATTCCATCCGATCAGCTCAAACACGGTGCACAATAAACAAATCCATGTAGATTTTGTTATCATTTTTGGTAAAAAATTTGCAGTTACCACGAAGAATGAATTTTGAACGATTCATATGCATCGGGTTATGATGATTGAGAAAGATCTGCAACTCCATAATATTGATTGTAAAACCACATGCTTAATGTTATGTTTCATATGCATCAAAACTATTTCCATGCTGGCATTAGAGTGCGAGCACATGTCTGCTTGACCAATAACCAACAAGCACAACCAACCAACAGTAGAGAACATAAGTGGTAACGCAACGATATCGAGAAATTTTCTAAAGGCACGAAGAGAAAAACGCATAAAAGCTGTGATGGAGTGTAGTAACGGAATGAAACACAATATAATACGATAACGAGATTTTCCTTTGTCGAAAGAAACCATGTATCGTTAGACGTGCGAAATGCATTACATCGTTTCACAGCAAAATGCTGCATAGGTGAGCAGGCAGCAGAGGGAGATCTGTTTGTTGAGAGGTTTGAAGTAAGTGAATTATTTTTACCTGCAGGACGATTTCTTCTAGCGGTGTTAAGAGATATGCTTGCTAGTGGTGAGGATGGTGGTTACATGAAATCAAAGTGTGTGCTATTCACTCAACTACATGCGGTGGGTGTTGATTGACCTACGTTAGCCATAGAACACAACAAGAACAGACACACTCACCGATTGATATTTTTCTTGGAACAAGTCGATGGATATTGCTACTATGAAATGTAATTGTATTGTAACTTGACTATCCTTTTATAATTTTCACGTAGCACTATTCAACCGTTCCGCACTCAAAAAATTTACGAAAGTAGTGTCATGAGAATTATGAGCAATTATCTAGCACGTAAAGCATTCTAGGACCTTCCGTAAGGACAAAGAAGGTATAGTAGCTGCAGGTTTGAGATGAAATGACGACATTAAAAATCAATATAAATGAGTTTATAAACTAGATTGCGAATTTCATATCTATCAGACTGCAGGTCGGCATAAGTAAGTAAGCGTGCTAGCAATGAAAAATGTTTGCATTACATCTCTTGATCAAAGGCAACTGTACATTTGTCGGCTGGCTATGAATAACTTATTCTACCCATTTTGCGTAAGTAAAATTTTATGTAACTATACTCGAAAAGTAACGCAAGTTAATTTCTACATTTAAACAGAGCATTACAACCAAACTTATGTGCATGGCAAGGATAAATTCGGTCGATTGGTGAGATTGAATGAAAAGAAATGTTTTTTCCCATCGAAGCCTTGTTTGCCTTCCGAAAATGACGAAAATATGCTGCTCAATGCGTTCACTTCATGATGGTGGTGACATCCGGAAATAAGGTATCCTGCCCTTTCCTTTACCTAGAAGCGGAAGGGTCGACAAGAGTTAATGGTTTAACAATTGAGTGACAGGAGTCAAGAAATACGGAGAGAAGGAAACTGTGACGAAGGACTTAAATTAATAATCTACTCGATTTGGGTTACAAGCTTTTCTAGAGCAATGTGTCCTGGCGATCGACATGCTATAGATAACCCTAGACTCGGTCACTGAATCTATATAGAGTAAACTCCGAATGAACAAATAAGGTTGAGCGACGACATAAACTTTTGGCAAGGTTATGTGCAGAGAACATAATTTTGAATGATCTAGAAAGGAAATAGGATTTCAATACTGGAAGCATTTCAAAAAGAATATTTTAAAGCCGTAAAAAATATTTATAAAGTAGTAAAGTCGTTGATGAATAGAAATTGATGAAGGCGAGGAAGCGTTAAAAAATAGAGTGTAATCAAATATTTTAGAACAATATGAAAAATTCATATGAAGCACTATTTAATTATGAAGGAACAAGGTAAATTCAACCAAAATTAATCGTATGGTTCTTATCACATTTGAATGGATGATAAAACATGTTTGAAGGTGTCTAAAGTGTTTGTAATTAAAACATCCTAAGACTTCTTAAGCCAAGGAGAGGCAAAAAAATCTGTGAGTATAGTTTGTTTTGCTATTTCAACTTACCGTCGTTAAACTTTTTTTTTGTTGTGAGCTTTATTGTACCGGGTTCGAATAATTAATGGAACGCCTAAATGCAAATGCTACCAAACTGCCTTTTGTACTAACTGCCAATGTTGTATTTCACAGGGGATAGCTATCTCACGGTTAGTTTTGCCATACGCTGGCAGTAAAGCAAAATAAATCTCTCAAGTGTCCGCGCTATTGGACGAGCTGCGCTGATAATCGTATTTTTTTCTGTCCGCTTGGGCCCCTTCAATGTCAAGGATGATATTGTTCTCTCAACGAAGTATTCGATTTGATTGAGCTTCTGGTCATTTGGAACATGTAGATGGAGATGAAAAATAGTGGTCAACAGTCGCCATCCGAGAGTTCTGAATAGAGCGTGCAAAACCATATTGGTCCCATTTGTAATTTAATTTCATCGATACTGTCACTGTTAGTTAGTTGCTAATGAGTACGCGGGAAGCCAATCTCCCCGCGATAATTCAGAACAGGTATCATTCACATAAGCAGCAACCATTATCAATAAACCATTTGCCAATATGCCTCTCGCGGTGAAGGAAAATTGCAAATAAAACGACACCTTATAATAATAGCAGATAGAATTTTATCGAACGTAAAATGGAAAAGCATGGAATTTCCTTGTTCAGATGAAATGTATAGGTCACTATTGGGTAAAATATTATGATTCCTTTCGTAGGAGTTAAGCTAGTGTTTTTTATTTTCAGGCCAAGTGACTAAAATCGTAGAGTTAAAGCCAATTATATAAAAGTTAACTTTCATATTAACGAATGATACAAGCTACAGGAGTTAAAATGGGATTTGGTTTGAACTACGTACTGGTTCAGTAATCTCACTAAGTGGTGTCGATGAAGAAGCGTGATCCTCTGATGCGGTTATCCTTTCTCGCGAGGGTTACTGCTACAGTGAATTGTGTATGTAGCTTCAGTGAAGCAGAAAGGATTACGCATACGTTCGGTAAGAGAATTCGCCAAAATTTGAAGTTTGAAACCAAGACTATGTTCAAAGGCACTATTACGAACAGCTAAGGGTTCGGTTTCAATTAATGGTAGAATCAGTAGAAAGCCTATCGTCAATGGTAAGGCGTTTTGGTTTGCTCAGTGACCCTTTGCATTATCCTTACTACTGCTGTAGGTCCTTTTGTTCGCCAGTGATCCGTTCTTGCGAATCCTTAGGATACAAAAAGATTGATTTAATGGATTTTAGGTGAATGCATGTTTTTCACTATGAGACCTTACTGTGGTCACTTCATTGAATTCTCAGGAAGTCAGCATTTCCGTCATTCTAATCCGTAAATTAGAAGAGCTGCACGTAGAGCTACAAGCATTGCGGAAATTAAGTTGATGTTATAGTATGTCGGCTATCAGTGCGGCATCCTTACTGACGCTCAGCCTTTCTTAAAAGCTACACCTTATGACATGAAATGTTAAAGTAAGATCTATCTGATAAATTGTCTTCTCTAAATTTATCTGATGTTGAGGTAAGATTAATCTGAAGTTTGTACTGGAAGCATTCATATTATGACTGGTTGAAGATATCATAATTATATAAAGTACACAAAACCTGAAACAAACTTCTTTCTAATACTTCTTTACATATTGTAAGGAATGCAAAGGTTTCAAATATTTTACGCATATTACAATATTGTGTTTATTTATTGTTTTGTGCTATCTTGTTATTGTTCAAAATCAAAAGGCTTATAGACCTTTACATAGGAGTTCAAAGAATCACAGCATCAGATCACGTATTAATGAAATCATCCAAGGCGTTTGGTTTTACTGTCACAACCTTATGCGAATATTTTTTTTCCTATTTTCTCCTTTTTTGAAATCTAAAGTCACGTGAGTGTGTTCAAGCATTTGACATTTTTCTCGCGACAAATCTCAGAACCCTGATTTCAAACGATTCTGAGAGACTGCGGACTTATGGCTTCACATAGAGAGAAATGTCGAATCAAAAACGTATGTTTCATTATTTATAGGCTGGAAATTTGCCAGGTCTCACAAGGTTACGCAACATCTACAAAGATTCCCTATGCATTGGACGGAACGCGGCTGAGTGAGCACCATCAAGAGAAATGGTGAAACATAAAAGTCACATAAATCAAATCCAGATTGAATTCAAAATGGCGAGCGTGTGTACTGGGTTTTAAAATATCCATACACAGCAGTGTAAATGTCAAATAATTGTTGTTTGCAAGCGTATTGTTCAACGGTAACGAAGCGACGTCCAAAGAGTCGTTCTGTATTTAATGTTGTAGCATGCACATTACGAACCAAACGACTCAAGGGGAACATTTCATCCTACCCTTTGGCGCAGTTTATCATCATTTTCGCCAAGATAGGCTTGTGATGAATCATTTTATATTTCATTTTCGAGTGTGGAAATGATATGGAACTGCGTGTTGAATCAACAGTCATATGTGTGGTGACGATGACAACGCACGGATGGATTTGTGACATCCGGCAAACATTTGGTTGAAGGTGGTGTTTAACCAGTCTTCCGAAAGAGAGAAAAGGATAAAGGTTTGTGGTTGTGTGTTGTTTTCACGGTGACTTGTTTTATTAAACCATCACTTGAATGTAAAAAGGGCTTATTCCTGACTACAACTGACAACAGATAAAAGAATGTTTAATATATGACGAAGAATCTCCTTTTGTCATAACTGTTACAGTTCATCCTAGGTCTTCCTGCTGTTTGTTATGTTATGGTGGACAAATATTCGCGATGGGATGTTGAACCCAAATACTGTAAGTGTCAGGGATTGAATGTTCGGGCACCAACATGAAATGGTCCGCGTGCACTTAGCAGCTAATATATGACGTTCTGGAGCTGGTAAAATTAAAAAAAGCTGCAAAGCGAAACTAGAGACGGTTTAGGAATAATTGAGTTTTCTCTGCAATGATAATTTCTCATTGTAGATCCGAACACATGAATCAAGCCATATATTTAGAATAAAATATTTGTTTGTTTAATGAGATCCATGGCAAAGAAAACGGTAACAGAATTGCAATTATAGTGTAAATGAAGATTAATGAGTCTGAAGTACAAACCAAAGTTTTAATCTCAGCTTGTTCCAATTCATATTCGATTTGATAGCTTTTTTCTACATGTTTCATTTTGCATAAACAACTCAAGAGGCACAAAATGGATTGAAGTCTGATGATCGCAAACATTCATTAGTATGCAGTGCTTAAAACGGGGAAGGAATGAAGATTGGCGTGACGACACGATGTGGTCGAGGCGATAGCTTGATTAAGGTAATTTACAGCTCAAGCCGATAGGTGCGTGGAACCGTTACAAAAAATTGGTCTTTAACTAACAGCGGGGAAATATGATAGCAATACAAATTCAAGCAACCCAAGCAATGCTTTTTGTTATACATACAAAAGATTATCAATCTAACGGTTAGTTGAAAAAAGCCGCTTTATGAGACAATAAATTCAACATTATTTTATTTTATTTTTTGTTTCTTTTTTTACTTGTCTTTTAAAGCAAAATTTAGGTAGTGGAGAAATAAACACAATTTACAATACGCTATATACAAAAACCGATTATTGACATCTACTTCTTTATTCATATTCAGGTATGTATTTATTCTTCATTTACTTTCGATGTGCAGGGTAAAATTGTGTTCGACGTAATCTTAGAATAGTATGACTTGCATAAAAGTTTCTTACAATTGTTGCAACAGCAACACCGAAAGTAACTGTGGTTTTCCGCAAATAAACCCATTGGACAATGCAGGCAGATATTTTTGATGTGCAAATACTGGTCATAGATATTTATAATGTGTGTCTTGGTTCAAAAATAGATTACAGTTTGTCCAATTGGTATTCCCCACTTGTAGTTCTTGGTAGGATAAAATTAATTTGCATCCTGTCTGGATGTTAGAATGCCGTAGCCTCTACAATCAACATAAGTTGATTTCATTTGTGATGAATTAATTTTCATAGTAATAAACGACGAAGCGGTGTTGGAAATGATGGCCAAACGATTGTTATTCGAATATTCGAGCCTCAAATTTACATTTGTATTCAACCGCGACGCAACCATTAAGCATTCGCTACAACAGCGAGAAAGTTTCCGCTTACATCGGACTATTCCCGTCTCATCAGCTCGAAGTGCGGAGAAAAGGAATATTCTTAAGCAATGAAAAAGCACTGTGGCGCGAAAGAGGTTTCATTTACCTGGCCAACAACACTTCAACCAACCACAGCGATTTTGTGGTATTCTGCATTGCTTTTGCATTACGATTTCGCTTGATAGGGGAGGGTGTTATGTTAGTAGTACTCACTACCTCTACCGCTGCATCCACACTATGACATTATCTGACCAATTATCTGGCGATTTTATTACGATGTTTGTCCAGAATATGCCCCAAAAAATCTCATGGTGTGGATGCACCGTACCACTGTGCGGTAGTCAGCAAATTTATGCCACCATGTCATGTTTATAAGCCATTTGCATGTTTGAAGCAAATATTTATCCATCAGGCTCTTGGAGCTTTGATGTTGCGCGATTTGACTTTTGTTCCTGTTAGCAGTCGCATTTTATTATCTAGACACAAGTTACACAAGCTATTTAATTGTCTTGAGGTTACAAGGTTACAAAAGGCTTGACGGTGGTTTGAGAGCGGGTCAACATGTGTTTATGAAATGATTAGTTCTTCATCTTCATAAAGTGTCAACTATGATATTTTACAAATTGCTAATTAAAATGCGGAATTGGTTGTCTGGTATTGAAAGGGTACCAGAAAAAAAACAATTCCTTTAATTTATTTAATTAATTATTTGTTTTATAAATATTTTTGTTTCTCTCTCGAATTAGTTGAATACAATAGTTTTGATTAAATGTTTGTGTGTTATTATAGTATACTTATTAATAAGAAAGAAAATAATATAATTCATAGACATCGTAATCGAAGTTTTTGTAGGTACACTTGAGCGAAAAGCAATTAATGATAGAACCGCAATGCGAAACCTACTAAGTGTCACAACCACAAACCCAAATGTTTTCAAACGAATGGTGTGTAATTTCAGTGCAATCGCTTGAAGAGCATTGCACGAGGAGCTAAGCAGGGAAAAGGAATTGGCAGCACTGAAAGAACCAATATAGTAAAGTACTAAAAGCTGTTAGAAACTCAGCAGTGCTTACTAAAGAGATACGTAAGCCACGTATCGAGGCTTTATGTCCGATTGTGTTGCCTGGCTTATGGCTGGCGACCTTAAAAAATAAGCAAAATCAACGCTTCTAATAAGATTCAATTTGGATCGTTTTTCATGGTAATATTTGGTATTCTTGTGGTTTCGACGGTAACAACCTAATACAGTTTAGTCTAGGCTTAAGGCAATGGTTGCAGGTAATGCTATTAGCACACTTTAACCTCGTGCACGTTCATGAGCATTCGTCTCGAGTTGCATGTTTATGTCACAACCGTTTTTCACTCTAATACCAGGTATTCGAGCCAACCAACCCAAGCATTTCAATGTTATTTGAAACCCACAGTTGTCCACTGAGTGTATCTTGGTTTTAAAAGGAGTATAATAACTAATGCATTATGTTCATGAGTATTCGTTTCATTCATTGTTAGCATTCTTAAAATTGTTCCTGTTTTTCATTATACGTGCAGTGCAACGTGGTACGCAGTGGTGTTTTCTGTTACATTTCTGTTATGTGACAATTCGAAAAACTTCACACTACCGTAGAATCGCGTTAGTGGCAATATTCGCGTTTCCGCAAAAACTAAAAACAATAACTAGTATCACTACGTAGAAATACGTTATTTTATCGGAAAGTGTGCACGTATTTGCTAGTGCAATCCATGACATGCTGGATCACGCGTATTGATGAGTAACCTAGGTAAAGGCTACCAGGTTATTTATTCAACAACCCTTCCGGCGATGCAGTTTCCATAATACTCTGGAAAATCCTGGTCCTAGTTAAGGTTCGCCGTTTGGTCTGATCATCCACTTGTTATGCCTGGACTGCACTGTAAACTGGTGCATGGGTGGGTACTAGCTGTTTCATACCAAAGCCACTGCAATGTTCCTTCGATTCAGACCGTTACACTCGCAATTACTGGAGTGATCACTGCCATCTAGAAACAGCCGCTCTATGGTTTTTATTGCCGGACAAAGATGTACGGAACACGTGAACGGTACGCGTCGGAAACACACGCATATAAACGCTGCTGCAGGCTACTTCGTCACATGGCATAGCACGTAATGCATTTTGAAAACAGGACAAACGAAGTTGAGAACGCATTGTCTTGGGAAAATCCATCCCTACACTATGCATCCTTTACGCATACCCTATATCTCCTTCTTAACTAACGTAAATCAACCTTCTGCTGGAGAGATGGTAAGCGGGAGATACTTTATGCAAATGCGTCCGCACTCAGTATCTTTCGTAGACATGCCGAGATGAAAATGGATGGTACAGTACTCTTGCGAATGTTAGGTGTCAGATATTACTATGAATGTTGTCGTAGAAATAAATTTAATAGTAGCAAATTGTGTTCTGGAATTTTGTTATGTTCATAAGTGTTAGGAAAGTAACAGCGATATGGTTCAAACCCATAAAAGTGTTATAAGATTAGTTAATGTATTTATACAAACCTTCATGGAACGCCACACGATTTTATTTATTCATTTAAAAAAATCAACTCTTTCTCTCTCTCTCTCTCTCTCTCTCTCTCTCTCTCTCTCGCTATTGCTCTCTACCCTTTTTCAAGAAAGATAAACATGAAGGAAATACATAATATCTATCTCTACGAGTTTTGCCAGTCTTTTATTCAATTAATGATTCTCTTTGAGAATTAGAAGTAGAATTAAAAAAACATTTTGAAGTAGAGGTTCAAGTTGAAAATTCAGTATCAGTATTAGTTTGGTATAATAGTACCAAACCATTTCAAGCGTCTTTTCAACTATGGCCGGCCCAATTGCAATGCAGCCAAAACTTAAAAAGATACAAACGTTTAGTCAAGGCATTTCCAGCTAATAGCAGTGTATGCATTGGTTAGCAGTGTATGCAAGGTATAAAATCTGGAACAAGCTTGCGTATTTATTTTCGTGCTATTATCATTGATTGCAGTTCCTTACACTTGGATACGATTGGTTACTGAACCTATAACATACCCAACATTGTGATCCAAATGCGAAATGCTTTTATTTATTCATGAGCAAGTTCTCTGGTTTTGCGGTTCTGTGTGATTTGATGAGGAACATAGCCACTAAGGTCATGTACTGGAATCTTTGATTCTACCACTGATCAAGCAATGATATCTTTAGCTATCTTTAGCTGTCTTTTCTCTTCAGAGAACCAATATTATCTTGGATAAGTTTCTGAAAATTTAATGAATGTTTAGCTCACATGTGATAATGCAGAACGTACATTTTAACTCCGCGAATTCCGCTAATAATAAAATACGACTTACATAATACAATATGTTTTCTAGCATGCTTAGGGCTTATGGTTTATCTTAGACATGTATCAAATGGAAAACCTGAATCTTTAATAGTACTTTTAGTGATTGGAACTCTTTAAGCACATTACAGAGCAGAAACATGTTTAGTAGATTTTTTTTTGTCTCAACCTGACAAGTTAATAAATACCATCCTATGAAACTACGTACAACACTTATCCTATTGAGCAACAATTATTAAATGACATAACACTTACCGCAGCCTGCCGTTACATACCACCAGGAAGCACAGTAAGGTAGTCATGTAAATAATTGGCTGCGAATAACTTTGACCCATTTTTAGTTCACTGCGTTCAAGTAAAACAATAGTTAAATGCAACGTCCGGAAACGTTTTGACCGTTTAATGGTAGGTGGAAAAAATAAGACATAAATCAAATTAAATTGCTCGTACCGAACCATCACTTTAACGTGCCGATGCTCATAGCTACAAGAATGTTGGTAGAACAATTGCTACTAATCACATATTTAAACGGAATACATATAGGTGGCAAATTTATTACGTAACGGAAACTATTCGTTTTGCTAATTCATTGTGACTCTTCTGATGCAGTAAAAGTAATTAAATCGGCTAGATTAAGGTGTTACTTGGTCTTGGACATTGGAACCTGATTTCAAGGGTGTTCTCAATTATTGAAATAGTTGATATTTTTTTGTTTGAAATATGTATTCATATAACATAGTCACATTAAAGTTTTATATTCCAAATCTCGTCATCGTCTGAATCAGGCAACATCATATATTGTATGAATTTGTATGTGGAAATATGAACGAATTGTTGAACATAATATTGTGTAGCGCCTGTAATATATCAACTAAAAAAATATACATAATATTGTTTAGGTAAACTAAGCACATCACCGAAACACAAATTTATTCCTTTCAAAGAAGGTGTAGAATGAAGGATGTAAAATAAAAGAAAAAAAAACATTTTGCTATAACAAGCTAAGATGGTTTGTTTAAAACAAGGTATAGTTCTCCAAATATTTTCGGGCTCGTCAGTAGAGCTAATAGTAACAATTGCGTGATAGCTTTTTACGTAAAGAACAGCAGCAGCAACATCAAGCAGACGGGCCACTTTAATCTTTGATGGAAACTCATGGTACGCATTTTTTTTAGTATTAATGTATGGTAATTTTAATGCAAAAAAACTGAATGCTCAGCAACCAAAGGCACCTGAGTTAGTGGTTGGATAAAGTAAATCTAATAAAATTCCAACAAAAAGAATTAGATTGTTCCCAGGATTGTCAGCTCGTTTATCGTCACCATTATGAAATTCTTCTGCTATAGGTAAGCGGCTTCTTTCATAGCCTTTTCAGACATTCTCCTAACTATTTCGCTGCCTCAAATGGAACAAGAGGAAGTCATGCTGGAATCTTCAATCTCCGTTTTAAAAAAAAATGGTAGAGTGAAAATAGTGAAGCGTCTCAGTTTAACATGTGTCAAAGTAAAAAGTCCTTTAAACCCACTGATTTTTGAATTGTTTGTTAGCCAAAAAATGGTATACGAAATTAACGTTATTAGTCTGCATTCCTGTACCTTTTTTGATTCGTGTCAATAATTTGTTCTAAATCTATGTGCAATTGTAAGGTAGACATTGTAGTTTGAACACCTGTCACTGTGCATTCTTTTTGGTTGTTCAAACTAAAAAAATCCCTTGCGAAGATTGTATATTGTCCTTTTACATCAAGTCACTAGGCACAACTCAAACGATGCAAATGGAACATAATAGCAATTGCATCTTAACACTATCACCATAGATTGTTTTATATTCAAGAGATGAGCGTCGTTTTTGACGAGATTAATGAAAATATTAGAGATAAACAAAAAAAAGAATAATGCAAAACAAAGAAATGCGTGCTGGTTTATTCGTGTGCTATTTTCAATTGTCAATTTACTATTATTTATATTTACATTTATTTTAATATTTATATACAATACTGTAAATATAATTTGTTCGGGCACTCGGAAATTCTGATTTTTCGACAATTAAATTCACTGAAATTGTTTTGTTCTTTCACCGTTTGTTTCCAATTCTCAGCCGGTCAGCCGGTGAGCCATGAGCTACCGTTGCGTAGCATCAATTCCATTGCCTGATGCAATGTTCCAGAATATTTACGGCATTTCACATGCATCCACGAAATTCACAATATACATTCACTTTCAGAAGGCTGAAATTAGTTTTGGGTATACTCACGAACATACCACCTTGTGTCTGTTGAGGATGTCACTCTCACATGCGGCACTATGCCATACAGGATTTCATAGTAAGTGCTGGAGCTGACCATTATTCATTAGCACCTGTCTTGTCACGATGAAACAAACGACACACTGTCGGACGAAGAGCCGTTGTCAACGCACGCATAAATGTGTTTTATTATAATGACTTTTAATTATCCTTTTCGTTGGTGTGCTTACTGTCGCTCCAACTGCCAGTCGTTGCTTTTGGGCACTAGAACAACAGCCTTTTCAAAAGACATGACAAGAGTAATGGACAAACAAGCTGCCATTCACTGGTAAATCGCATATGGTGCATGCATTCTCAGTTGCATCCGCAATGCTTGGCACTTATGGCGATGTCAACGCCAATGATGCAACCACGACTATGCGTTTATAATTTCGGATGTTTGGATCACACAAATCGGAGTATCGTGCTAAACTCCAGGGTTGTTCCACGTACATAAATCTTTCCGTCACCTTTGGATCAATATTACATAGCAACTCTCAAAGTCATCATACGGTTCTCCTCTGAGTACTCTCAATAACAATTGTATTCGACAAACTTAAAAAAGACCCTTGTCACAATCATTTTACCGTGATAATCATACGAACTAATAAATACATTGCATACTTTGTTAGCTTCTTTACCAAGTTTGAAACATGTTTGTATATCATCATTCCAAATTTCTCTCGCTGGGATGATAAAGTTATGGTAATTTATAACGAATTATTTATCGATTCGATGATATACAAACATGGGTTCATATATACAGTTGGGTTCGTGAGTTTTTCCACTAAAGCACTTGTTTTGTCTTTCAAAGAGTTTTTTTCTTGTTCAACTAGTGCTAGAATAAAATTTATCTGGTCTCAAGTGTGAGTAATAAAGCTAAGCAAAAATCTGATATAAAACATTTTATACTTCCGAATAAATCTCTTTAGCTTCGCGAATTTTCCTTTTCCATAGCACAGAGACGTACAAACACTCTCAAACCATGGTAATTTGCGAAATGGTTCAGTTTACGAATCCAAAGACAAAATTGTACACGCTATGACATGAATTCATCGACTGAAGCCATTATAACAACGAACAGTTTGATTTTATCTCTTTAAATAATAAACTAAAGCTCAAAAATCTGGAATCCAGTTGATTGAGCACTCAGGACCCCGCTATCAAGGTATGTCGTGCGCGAAAACATGTTGCATGTTGTCTAGATAAACAGTGATACAATTCTATTGTATGATTGTAATCCCAAAATTATATCTGCGAATACTATTTGTTTTTTTATTCGTAGCATTATTTTCTTATCAAGGATATTTCCAACGGTCTGTTTTCATTGCAATATTAATTAAAAATAATTGATGGAAATTTTGTTGTTCCATTCGGGCAAGTATTGAAATATAATATAAGATATATTATATTGCATTAATCCATGTATTTAATCAGAATTTTTGTCGCGTAAGAAGCACTTTCAATAGATCGATTATATGTAACAATATATACATAAAAACTTTTACCGTCGAAAAACAGTTAAAAAAAAAACATAGCTTGATAAAGATTTTTAGAGATCTTCAATTTCTAAAGAAAAGATTTTGCATTTATCGAAAAGATTAATTGTCAACGAGATCATTTGTCGAAAGCAGACTCGCACGACAACCTGTGGCGTTAGTGCAACGAAATAGAAAATCCGGAAAGAAGGTCAGAGGTGAATTTAATATGCGTGTTAATTTGACGAGGGTCCTCCTAAGGATTCTATCCTTTCTGCCAGGGACTAACGCTGGACAAACGAACACCAAACCGGTCAGTTAGTCAAATCAGGTTTTCACAGACAAGAAATCCTGAACTTTACAGAAAACCAAATCTGCAATTATGTAATGGATGCGCTCGTTCCTATTCCGTTCAATAGAGCCTCTTCAAAAGCCTACGAACACAAGGATCTAGAAAGGACAGAAACGCTTAATTGCGGTAGGATCTCCTTTGAGATGACTGACTTAACTCGATACCTGCTCAAATAAAGGTGCTACAGAAAGGGTGCCAATAAGAACGATAAACTTATAAAAAAAATTCTATCCGATGTTATCCCTTTCGGTTTTAAAGGTTTTTTCTTTTCCAAGTCGCTATTATCTTACGGTAGGACTTTAAGTTGAAGGTGAAATTAGTGAATCAAAGCGTAAAATCCACTAATTTAATTAGCGTATTTCTCAATGGCTTACTACTGTGACCGTAATGAACACTTCTGTGAGAACTAAAAGATATTGAAGGAAATGAATTTTAATAATGACAATCAAAAGATTATTGATTCCATGTGATCCTTTCTTATATTTGTTTTCAAATTAGGTTTACAAAACAGTAATTTGGTCTAGCCATTAGCTTGGTTAGCTAGAATATATTCCAATATCCTAGATTAATATACAGTATTACTTTTTTAGGACAGACCGTGGGATTACCTCTGCTATTAGCGTTGGTGGGTCTGAGATTGTATGATTCTCCTTAGGACGTTTGCTATTAAGAATGTGCAACTTACTTGAAACAGATAATATTACAAAATCATCTATCGCGTGTTAATTTTTTTAAAAATCAATGTTGATATAAGTATGTAAATTATAATGCGATTAATTGTGAAATTTCGTTCCTAATTAACATAAGCCAAATACTCGTTTCTCTCTGGTGAGGCATTCAATTGAAAAAAGGAACATGAGAAAATAACAGAGAGATATGTTTTGGATCACTCTTTCTTTTGTATAGAATTGGAACAGCGTTGTTTAAACGACGGGAAATGTCTCTGAGGATGGAATAGTGCTTTAAACAGCTGTTGGAAGCGTTAGACGAAAACTAGTGCTTAATCGAAATGTTCATTTCCAATATCGTTATTCACTTTCTTCCTTGCGACATCTCACTATAGATAGAGATAGATAAAGAAAGAGAAAGAGAGAGAAAGAGAGAGAGACAGAGAGATAGAGAGAGAGAGATGCCCAAATAGAACAAAACAGAATATAAATCCAGAAGCACAACCAAACTACAGACATACCAAAGAAAGGGTTTATAGAGAAAGGGAAATAGCCTGAATTGCACAGCCTTTCTATCAGAAAATCATATTTTCTCCTCGCCTTGCTTTGCTTTATCCAGCAGATCGCGGTACAAACTACTGCACGGAGCTCCTGTGACTAGAGCAGTTCGATTAATATTCTTAAGCTGTCCAAGCTTTCTTTTTCTTGCGGGCTGAGAAAATATTGAACTGAGTTGTGAATCTTACAAAAAAAGTCCGGGTTTCTTTTCTGTCATTGCAACGTTAGCTGCTATTTTCTCCGTTTTAAATATGATTTGCCTTTCTGCCTGAGATCCGTTCCCTGTTATTCGGTAACATTTGCGGCAACTGCTTTCACAAAGCATTCCATTATGCGAATCGATTCCCCTAAAGGTGTGTCAGTGTTTTTTTCGAAACTTACTCGTTTGAAAGAGGTTTACTCGTTCATAGGTGGGATAAAATATGTGACAAAGGATAACGGATATGACACTTTTTTTGCTACCAGATGCATCTGATTGAACGTGCTGAGGCTTTATATGTTAAAGATTCAAAAAAAAAAATTACTAACTCTGAGCTACAGCAAATGCGCACTTGGCAACCACTTTTCGTTTTCTATATTCCGTTTGTCAAGCGTAAAGTACACTAGTCCTTGTGTTGTCCAAAACTTATGTGAATAGTATGCCTATAAACCTGTCACGTTTCCTTTCTATTCAGTACACTGTCTGCAACAGTAAATGTCAACAGAAAAATATTAGGCAGTCCCTATATAATCAATAACATTCCGGAAAATAATTGACGAACTATTGCTGGTCGATATAATGCCTAGTGCAAAGAGAATCAACTCTTGCTTGATCATACTTGCATCCAAAAAACTAAACCATTAATGTAATACCCCACTAGAATTTCACGGCAAAAAACAAAAGTTTAAGTATTCCTTTCTGTCTATTCTGAGAAGTATACCTTTCTGTATATTTACAGGCCGTCACGTACAATTGAAAACGACGTAACCTTGAAGTTTCACAAATCATTGCTGAGGTAGTATTAGTTATATGCGACGTCGATTCACTTTACCAAAACAAAGGTGTCGAAGAATTCTAATTCCCTGCCGAAGTGTTTCAATTATTTTATTCATGGGTTCCATATTATCCATTTGAGAACGATGCTTAACTTTGAAATGGTCAGGTAATTCTTTTCTTCTTTCAAAGTTCTTCTATTTTTATTGAAATTAGGTTGTTTAGATTTCGATGGCTTTGACAAAGGTGACTTTCCTTATACAATATAATATCTGTTATCAACTCGAAACTATGAATGCTTTCATGTGGTTTGCATAATCTCATCAAAATTCACTGAACATTTCTATGAACTTACTACAATGTTAGTTTTTTTAAGTACCTGGTAATTAGGTTGTTTAGATTTCGATGGCTTTGACAAAGGTGACTTTCCTTATACAATATAATATCTGTTATCAACTCGAAACTATGAATGCTTTCATGTGGTTTGCATAATCTCATCAAAATTCACTGAACATTTCTATGAACTTACTACAATGTTAGTTTTTTTAAGTACCTGTACCTGTTTTTTAAGTACCTGGTAATTAGGTTGTTTAGATTTCGATGGCTTTGACAAAGGTGACTTTCCTTATACAATATAATATCTGTTATCAACTCGAAACTATGAATGCTTTCATGTGGTTTGCATAATCTCATCAAAATTCACTGAACATTTCTATGAACTTACTACAATGTTAGTTTTTTTAAGTACCTGTTTAAGTAGTTTTAGGTACTTAAAAAAACTAACATTGTAGTAAGTTCATAGAAATGTTCAGTGAATTTTGATGAGATTATGCAAACCACATGAAAGCATTCATAGTTTCGAGTTGATAACAGATATTATATTGTATAAGGAAAGTCACCTTTGTCAAAGCCATCGAAATCTAAACAACCTAATTACCAGGTACTTAAAAAACAGGTACAGGTACTTAAAAAAACTAACATTGTAGTAAGTTCATAGAAATGTTCTTAACAATATGCCCAAAAATGTTAATTTGTTGCTCTGGACGAGCACAATTTAAGAAAAACTTGAAATGTATGAACTATTTTGACCATCTTTTCAAATTAGTTTCGCAAAGCTGAAATAGAAATTGCAATAAAAGCAAGCCAAGGACGAACTTCAAGGAAAACCATAAATCTTTCAAATAATCCAAAATGAGCAAATATTTGAACAGCCACGAAACAAAACAAAGAAAAGACCCTTTTTTCGTTGACACCTGCTTCGTCAATATTTATTTTCTGTGGAAAAATGGCTAGCATAGGGGCGCTAACCATCAATCCGTTTCCTTTCAAACAGTTCGTTACGGTGCTCCGTAGGATTACCGAGCCCGCGTGCTACCAAATTTTTGGTAGTTCTTGTTGACGGAATGGATTTCCAAAAATGATTCACTCACCTGACCCGATCACAATGAAAAAGGGGTAAAACCATGCAGCGAAGAAAACTCTCGCATCGTTCTGAAACTGTTTGTGGTGTTTTTATTTGAGATTCAATGATCTGTGTGCGTTCGTTTTTAGGAAAAGCGTGGAAATTGTTGGCAGTTATTGATCCACGGGATAAAAGGCAGGAGACACCTCGTCGATCATCCAGTTTTCATTGAAACGAGATGGAGACAGATCAGTTTGGGGAGAGGCACAGATCGACGTGCACTGTGCCATCCAGAACCACCGGTGGTTTTTCATCTGACCGTCTATGGGCTTTATTAATCTTTTGTGGAAATATTAGCTTTCGGTTCTGGTTGCGATCCAATGAGTTTCCGATTTTTCTATGAGGTACGAAATACCAAACTAAACCCGATGCCAGATTTGAATATCAACGTCAATACATATCTGCATGTTTCTGCGTCGTGTGAGAATATTTTTGCATGTTGCGCTTTATTTGATGAAGTGGTTATTGAAATGTCGCTGCAAAATAACAAAAAAAAAACGAATAAAAAGCTACGCGCACAACTACCTCAAAGGGAATGTTAAATTCTATGGAAAACGAATATCGATCGTTAAACAATTAACAAAATCTAATAAATCTATGGTAATCTATTCAAGAATACATGTACATGATTTGAATATAATGCTTTTACATGCAAATACGAAACACTATGTGCATGGTGATTTCATGTTGACATCTGCGAAAAGGAATTCATGAAAATTAATTCTTATAACAATTTGTATCATTTATTTAAATGTATTTGAAATGTGGAAACAATGTTTTATTATGATGTGTTATTCTCAACCACTTAGTTGAAACGTAATGTAGTGCGTATGCAGTTTTTAAAACCGCCATTCGTTTTCTATTCGCTTCATCTATTCACCTTACACTTAAATGATATTCAGGAGAAAAAGCGGACATGTATCATATGACCTAGTATCTTTGTCATGTTCGTCGTACATGTGATGAAACTTTAATTAACTTGTTCAGTAGATGTTCGGAAACCTTACCCAACGGATACTATTCAGCCGAGTCTTGCAGCAGTATGGTCAGAATGATGTTCATAGTGTTATTCGTAAGAGATGTAATTAATCGTCCAACTCGCTGACATTCAAACTTATAGGCAATTTGTATGTAGGCGACCCTTTTTCTATGACGAACTTGTTCGCTGCAATTAAAACCGTAGCACATATAATTGTGGAACTGAAAATCCAAAACAAACCCATGGTGGAGGGTTTCAACCCTTTTTCCTAGTTGTGACAAGAACTTCGAAGAGAGTGCATTAATTAGACTACTCGACATGCGTAATCTGAGGCCCTGTGCAGAGATAATATCAACCGGTACATAGCTCAGCCATTGACAAAACCACCACTGAAACAGAGTACGAAGAATCACATGTTTAATTAAAAACTTTAATCATTAAATGATCTCATGTCAATCATGTATACATCCTTGCTTTGCCTGTCCATATTCCGCTGTGTAAGGAAACGATGAACTTTATTAATAATTTTGAACATAGAAGCCAGCTATCCGAATAAGTAATAAAATGTGGTATATCCTGAAGCAACTTTGTTGCTTGCTGTTCCATTTTTGAAGCTAAAATATTTATAGACATTATAAGAAAAGAAAAGTAAAACCATACTATAGTAGGTTCTTCCCTACAGAAAATTTTTGTTTGTAATCAATTCCCTATGTTTAATCCTTTAGCCTGCTTTACATAGTATAGCTTTCGTGCTCACACTTCCTATAAATTTATAACCATATTTTTTTTGCATGCAAGTTTTTGTCGATCCCCATCAAAAATCTACCAATGGGTGAACGGTGAATATCCTCTTGCGATTTAAGTTATGCAATAATTTTGATCTCATTTGTCTTTTTTACATCCTTGTCACATCCACGCTCAGGGAAATCTGCCTGCATAACTCAAGTCGTAATGTTTTATGAAGCGCATTATGATCGATGAACATGAAATTATCGAACTCGAACCCTTGTGGTATAATCTCCGTTTTTTTAATTCGCTTCCGACCGTTTATCGCTGAAGGTAAATAGATTATCAACTGCCGCCCTGGTTCATTGTGCTTTACAAAGCAAACGCACATTACTCAAATTTGAATCAATTACTCCTTGCTTAATCCCATCAGCTCATCACAAATGAACCGAACGAAAATGATGAACCATTAGCCAAAACGGCTTACGCATACATTCAACCGGATGTGCTTGTTGTGCCTTACGCCCATCAGCGAAGGTAGCACGGGAATCAATAATAAATCAACACCATCAAATTCCATTATCCAAATCAACGCACTTTTCCTTTCTTCGGATGGTGTATGAGTTTTTGCTATTGGAGGCAAATGAATCTTACAATACAAATTTCATATATATTTGGTTTCTAAAGGTCGGACTTTTTTATGTTGTAACACTCGCTAGCTTTTATTCAGCATCTTTTGAAGATAATTCGATATCAGCTATCAATTCTTCATAGACAAACATATGATTACTGCAATAGCAAGGCAATTATATTACCACAGCCATCCGTCGTTCTTGAACTTTGCTGTTTCTAATCTTGAGCGGCATAATGATTATTTTTTATTCTATTTTTGGCCCACAACTTCAACGATAATGCAGCGAGACAAATTTTCATCGGTTTATGCTTGTTCTTTGTGTGGTCGGTTCTGTGTGCATTTATGTTCCTTTTGCCTCCTCACAACAAGTCGCTTGCAATATTAAAGCACTTGGGATGAAGGCGCATAATAAGCCATCAATTAAACAACGCGGAGCCGATGAGTTTACTTATGCGTTCCTTAAGGGGGGGCTTCGGTATTTTATTTTAATTCTTCGCATTTACTTTTTATAATTTTATATGACTGCTTATCCTTTCAAGAGTATTGTGTAAAGTTTTGGGATCAATCGAAGCAAAACTGACAAAGATATTGATTTTTGAAAAACAGAGTTTCATACAAGGCTGAACGCCTCTCGCAACTTTGAATCGCGTTTCTCAAAACCTGCGTTTTCAAAGTCGGTGCCCATCGTAGCATAAAAACTACTGGTCCGATCGATTTTAAATTTTCAACACATAATCTGTACACTATTTGCCAGGTAGCCCCGTCAAGTTTTTGTTAAAATTGTTGATACTTTTTTTTTGATAATTCTTTTAATTATATAAAACTCGTTTTTTGAGGAAACATCGAAAAAAGTAACACTTTTTCAACTTTAAAAATCTGCCAAAAATCGAAAAATAGGAAATTTAGTAAAAACTTGACGGGGCTACCTGGATAAACTTATAATCTAACAAAAGAATACCCATTTGTATGTTTCAGACGACCCAACACGTAGCTACGATGGGCACCGCAAAAAATACATTTTTGCAAAATTGCCTTTCTCGATTGGATGTCATGAACGTAGTTTTGATCAAATCTTCCCCAAAATATAACCAAATATTCTTGAAAAGTTGTAGTTTAATTTGACATTCACTTGTAAAAATTAAGTTGAATGGTTTCTGCACTAAAAATCGTCAAAAAAAAGGCTTTTTTGAACCCGAAATAACCAAAGCCCCCCCTTAAGTCTGTATCACATAATCCGTAAACCTAGTGTAAACTCTAGCGTTAACGTAAAATAAAATGCCAAACAGCATATACTTTTTGCCATTACGCTAGAGTTTACGCTAGAGTTTTCGCTTCGTCTGGCACCGCCTTTACAGTTTAAGCAGAAATGATTATTAGAATTCGTTGTCATCTTGGCAACGTTATTCACAATCATTTACCGTATAATAAGCGTTAATTTAATTTAATTTTGAAAGAGCATTCTGAGCGACAAACACTTTGTATGGTGCACATTTATACGGAAGCCATCGTCTAGAGTTAACTTATTATATTTAATTCCTGGCTTATAAGGGACACACAAAGGAGTCATTTTCCTGTTAACAATAAGTTATTTTAATAATTATTGAGTAGCTATTATTAGATTATTGAACTTCTTGTTGGAAAAGTGCTGGAGTAATTTTATAATGTGTTTTACTGAAATGATCAATCAACATCAACATTGTCACACACGTTAAAACAAGTCAAATAATCAAGTCCTGTAAAATCTCGATTTACAAAACCAGCATCAGCCACTTTTGCAGTGTTTTGTTACCATTATTCCATTGCTAAAAGGCGAAGGTGACCAAATACAACAGAAAACGAGTGGTTCCAAAAGATGTTTAGCCTTTTTTTTTAAATTACATGTTTACAAGCGGCATCATCACTACAAAAACGCAACAGAAGGGAACGAAATACAAAATACAAACTTCAAACCAGTAGCTTCTGTGGTAAAACAATAACAACACAGTCGCTCTCGCAACTCATGTTACCAAACTCTGTGTATCCTCCAGACATAAATGAACGATGGCCTTTTTGTTTTTTGTTCCTTTTTTAAGTTCCCTTTTAACTCCATGAAGTATAAGCTTTTCTCACGGAATTGACCGGTGATAATGAAGTCGTCATCAGTCGCGCTTGATGTGAAGGATCGCATCAGACTGCCAGGCAGTGGAAGGCCAAGGGCTGTTGATGGCAGTCTAGCGAAAACCCGCTTCGCTAAAAACCACTAAGAGATCCGACAAATTGAGGCGTGAAAAAACAACTAAAAGCCGCATAATCAACGTTTTCGTAACTGCTTTTGTTGTCCTAGATTATCCCAAAATCTATGTTGCTATGGAACGCGCCTTGAGTACGAGCTTAACTTCCCACATCATCTGTATTCACTCGTCCACGCTTTCAGCTGAGAATTTTAGTTCTTGATATTTTTACTTTTCCATCATTTGGAATTAACAAAAGGAATTACATCGAGGTATTTTCAAGAAATCATTTCAATTACCTGTATTACACCTCTGGATTCTTGATATGATTTGGGGGGACTGTAGTTAAATGAAATGAAATTAAATCAAACAAATTATAGCTTCACAACTCAACTAAACCATACGCTATTGACAAACATTCCAGGGTTTAGCCCTTGATAAAAGTGGCTCTGGTATTTGATATTACGGTTGGTACATTTTTGCCGGTTTGATTTGGCCGTTCATGCTGCAATGCTCTAGTTTTGGATGTTCATTTCTTTTTAAAGTGACACTGCTTGCACCGGCATACACTGTATATTTTGTCATCGAGCACTGTGTTAAGATTTAATGGCTTATTGATGGTGGATTACGTATAGGTGAGTTGATTGTTCCCATAAGAAGTCTAGTGAAACATTTAGTGTTAGTAGAATTCGCTTTCAGCATGTCGAATCCGAGCAGCAGGCACTGGTTTCTATAAGGTTTTATCTTAGAAGGTCAACGTATGCAGTACCTTACGGCATTCCCTAAGGATGATCTCCACGGTAACTTCAAGCTTTAGATCATGGTCATCAGTTCACACTCCAATCAGCTACTTGGCGTACGACGTTGTTATTTATCTTCAGTTCCCTTAAAACCACAGAATATATTAGCTTACTAAATACCAAAATATTGTTAATCTGATTGTTGCTAATAACATAATAACGCCGCCCAATAACGTATAATTTTTGGAATATTTACCACTGTTTCTACTACTTTTGAAAATAACACTAACGCAGGGTTTTTTGTGATACCAATCTTGATGCTAATGGACAGTGACTAAGGAACAGTGCAGCACAAACAGAGAACACTGGATCAACTCTTACAAGTTAGATCGTGTGATGGGCAAATGTCATCAGAGGAGATAGTGGTAATCGGAATTAGTTTGATTATAATTTTAATTGGATGATAATTGTTTATGGTTTCAATTAACGACGCAATAAACTAATTTCCCGTACGTTCGATACCTGCATAGATGCTGCGATGCCTTATGTGGTAGATACACTGGCCAGCGTTAAACATGCTGCCGTTGTGTCACCACTGGTTGACTAGGAAAGAATGGAAGAGAGCATTGTTCTAATATTGAACCGTTGCACTATGTACATAAGGACGAACATTTCAATTATCGCCTTCATTAAATATTAACTGCACGCATATTGCAACAAAACAGCCGCGGAGGTTGTGTCAGTCAATCGACCATTGGAGAAATGTCAGCGGAGGGGAAACGAGTAATAAGTTGATTGAATCACGACGAACCGTATCTACCAATTAGCAATATGCATACGTGTATGTTTGCATTGGAAGATTGATTGTGTCACGAAGTGCGAAAAATGTTTTACAATTAAAATTCAAATTTCAATGAGTTCAAGGCAGGCGCGCTCGCTGTGTGTTATACGTTTTAACTATCGTTAATCGTTATTCTAAATATCTAAACTGTACCTACATGATGAAAAAGTAATTTAGTTTTTGTGTACGTATGTAAAAACGATTGAAAAAGTTAGTTTTTGGTTTAGTAAGGACGTGTATATGTTATGTACAGTATGAAAAAAAAGTTTATCCACCCCTGCAAGAAGTTTACATTTTGGCTATTTTCTCCGAACATCTTTGTCAAAAAATTAAAAATCGCATATCATTAGTTTTTTATTCTTCTTCATTTTGCTTTTTATTTTTTGAAAAATAACCCACTAGAAACAAAAAATGTTACAAATAGTCGAGTAAGGTACGAAAAACACGCAAAAAAAGTTTATCCACCCCATACAAAAAATATATGGAATTGTATAGTATCGTATGGTTTTCTCTTCAAAATAGTGATATATACTTTTTTAGCTCCATTTCAAGGATGCAGTTTAGTGCCTTAATCTCATGCGCATCTTTTAAGGCCCTATTGATGGTTCTATCGCTTAAAATAATGGAGTGGACTGATTTATAACTAAATGTTATCCATGTGAACTAATCCGATATTAGAATTATTTGAGATTACTGGTCGCAAATATATCTGCAACTAGTAACTTGCCCACGTAGAACCATGTTAAATAAGTAAGCGCGAATTATAAAATGTCATACTGAAGAGAATAATGAGGACAGGGAGAGCAATTTAATACCAATATAACTACGATATGATACACAATTCTTGGTGGAAATGAATCAATTACATGGTGATAACATTTGAAAACTTCTTTGGCGGCATATTTGTCGGCATGTGAATATCTTCTAGTATATTTAATTCATGTATATAATCATTAGTCTATTGATTACATATAAACTCGTTGAGTCATTTAACCACGAGAGACTCATACTAAATGGGAACACACATTTAATGTAACCACAAAAAATCTAATGAGTGTTCATGCACTTATACGCATTTTCTTTCATATTTTCAATACATAAATTTATATCGACTTTTCGAGACGATTGAAATGTAGTTTGGGATAGTTGTTCCATCTTTTCCAACAAGAAAAGAGTTCAATAAAACAAAACAAACCAGTAAAAAAAATGTAAATTACAGAATGAAATACAATTGCACATACACACTAGCAAAGGTATGGGTACATATTTATGTATCTTATGTCATTCTGAAACTTAAGAGGAGCAAAGTACAATTTTCGGATTAAATCCCCTTGAGTTCTAATTTTGCTTACTAAATTTGACATGTGATGGAAAGCTCACACATGATATACATCGTTAGTACCGTGCAATAGTGTATTTGACCAGAAGAAGTTCCCGTTCATCTATCCTCTAGCAAAGAAAATTAAATTAGAATGATCAGTCTTTATAATACTGCTTTCCATGACCCAGCAGTGACGAAATATTCACAGGCATTCTGTACATTCACTCGGAATTGGCAT
Source organism: Anopheles darlingi (assembly GCF_943734745.1). Classification (NCBI taxonomy): domain Eukaryota; kingdom Metazoa; phylum Arthropoda; class Insecta; order Diptera; family Culicidae; genus Anopheles; species Anopheles darlingi. The sequence goes on from NC_064874.1 coordinate 42,655,646, forward strand.
GAATCCTGACGGTTGACACATGATTGACAACAAAATGGTATTACGTTTTTATGAACGAAATTTCTACCAAATATAAGGAACATAGTTTAAAACGATCGAAAAGCCTATAACATAATTTGTTTGATGTGAAATTATGGAACAAAATGGCCACTTCCGTATAAAAATACTCCTACAACCAGACGACCTAAAGTAATGTTTCACTGTGTAATTGTGATGCTGCAATGGTCTATAAATAGATCGAGTTTTATTTGACGATGATATAACAAATAAACATTTAAAACAAGTTTACGCTACAACCGTTTCTCCTTGATTTGACCCCACCACTTTCCACGTTTTACAGCTAAAGGGCCCTAAATTGACTTTAAGGGCCGAGTTGTCGTCTACCATTGTCATTATAAGGGCAGCTCACCAAAGGCGACAGGGGCTCATATTCTGGGAATATAATATATCACATTAGTCTAAAGAGGTAGTTGGTGGTAGCATAGTATTATAGCGTTATTTTATCTTTTTCATATGCTCAGTTATTATTAACATAGTACTGGTCAGTTCGATGGATGGCTTCTGAGATAAGTTTAAATGTGTTAAGCTATGCTACAAAGTGCTAGAATGTTTCTACACAAAAAGTTTTTGATGTTTTTGTAGAGTTTAAAAAAAACACAATTCTAAAGTATGGAAGCATTGACAAACGGATGAATAACTTGTTGCTCTTTAAAATTAATACAATTACATTTTTACATTTTTATACATACATAATTGTTTATTTGATTTTTAAATATCTTAATGAACCTTCTAGATTCGATTAATGACATCAGCAGTACTGTCATATAAGTTGTTCTAAATTTTTTGGAAAATGCATTTTACCATGTATAATACGATAGAATAGTATGCTTCTATCGAACCTTTGTTGTTCTTTTAAATTTCGTCAACCAATAGAATAAATAGGTTTATTTTAAGTAGGACCGGATAGTATCATCAGGATAATAAGCAGGTCAAGCTATCATACAAAACCATCCATCAACCAAGACAATCATATAAATGGCATTTTGGGCCAGCATTTGGAGTGAAACTACCTGGTCATGTCTGATCGATAAGAATTCAACATTCACTTCCCCAAAAATCACATGGCAGCTACTAAACAAACCGGAGAATTTAGAATTTGCTAGTTCGATAGAACAAAGATAAAATAGCCAACGTAAAATTTGATTTTCACATTCGAAATTGTTGGAATGCCATGTGTTCATCTGGGTGAAACGAAGAAGAGTTCAAAAAGACAAGCTTTAATGCATGCTTGTTTGGTATAGATTTTAGCACTATTTGGTATGGACTTGTAAGGCAGGAAACAGGAACACGACACGGAGACTACCGCGCCGAGCTACTAGTCTAGGTAACAATCGATGCAGTGATGGATGTTCTGTTAAATGTACTGTTGTGGAAAAGAGGATTCTCCTTCGCCATCTCCTTTTATCTTGCGTTTTATCCGTATCCGTAAAGCTCGTGAAACGTGAGCGATTTGCGTTGTGTGAAAGCTTTTTATTCTAGCATTGAGCAACGTACCAAAGGATATGCGCTTCTACGTTACAAAAAAATGTCAAAAGTAGATAACACGAAACCAACTAGCAGCTCGCAGTTTTAAACACGTTCGTTATAACGTTAGATTCAAAAACCACCCAAAAAACATCGGCTTTCATACGCCTACGGTTTTATTTCATAGGAGTTTTCAGTTTCTAATGTATGAATAGTATATAAAATCGTTATATATTATAACGTAGGAAAAGTATATTAGTAACGTATGAAAAGTATATAAATATGAAACGTATATATAAAATCATAAAATTATCTCCTTATTTTGTTCAATGAAGATTCATAAGTTCGCTAACGTGAATAATCCTTGGATGACCACTTCAGTAGCTGTATTAAATCTATTAAATACATGAATGAAATTATAACATACATTAATAAGAACTTTTACTTTTACTACCTACGTACAATCAATCCTACAATTGTGCAAGCGCGGTAAGTGTCACTGTTTTAACTAAGTGAATACAAGATTTATGATTTTCTCTAGGTTCATTCAATTTTGTTTGTAGCTATATTTTGTCTGCTAAACTTTAAACGATAAGTACGAAAATTAAAAATGAGACGAGTACTATTGATGCTACTACCTTTTTTAACATCTACAATGTAAGAACGGAGGTTTTCCAAAAACACCCGAGTTTATTTAACTACGTTGAATTTAGCCGTCGCATAACAGTTGTGAGCTTGAGTAGTCGAAAAAACATGGATGAAGAATTAGAAGATTTATGAGTGGGACATTGGACAGAAGACTTAAATTTTGGAATGATAACACTTTGACACACTCTTCAGTTATGCGAACGAATTGGTTACTCCAATGGATTTTTAAGATATACGGTGATAATCGTAGCCCATTAAACATAGAAAATGTGTTTGTTGACAATATGCAGTATTCGGTAATCATGGTAGGTTTTGTATGTGCTTGTTCTTTGTAATATTGCAGCGATAGCTGTTTGCGGATCGCAATGGATGCTCAATTGAAGAACGTGCCATGTGCCATGCATTTAAAATTGACGATGCGTTTAATACTATTAAGAACACATTAGAACAGGAATGTTATGTTTGTGAATGGAAAAAGAATGGAGTTATAATCCAAGTGGAATGTTTGACTCTTCATATAATAAGCAAACCTAGATCTTGATCGGAATAAATAATTTATTTTAGTTTGGGTTTATCGCCGTTCAGTATTAATTTTGTAAAGTAATATCCCGTTTACATAAATTGGTACTCACTTCTAAACCCGCGATGAAACATTTAATTATTTGAAGAGAAATAAAAAATGCTCTATTTTACTTGTTCTTCCCGCTCTACATCCGACGAGCGGTTTTGACCTACCGAAGAAAACACCTCCTCCAATCACGGTCGAGCGCTTTCGTCTTACAACCTATCTTACCTCTTCGGAATCGAATTATTCTACATTTGTTCTGATAAATATGATTTCTATTGACTTTTTGTGGAAAAGGAAAATTTTGCAAACTGCTCGACTAAGCCAATTACAGGGATTTCAATATTCACGATAAGAAATTAATAAGGAATCATTCGAGTAAAATCCAGTATTAGTCACATAAGTAAATAATGATGAAGATGGTCAATAACATTTCCCCTGATTTTGTTTGTTAACTATTTTGTGCAAAGGAAATATTTTAAATACGATATTGCACATTCTCCAACCGCACCCCTCCTCTAAACATAACCAACACTATAAGCTTTATGCTCATGTTGTGGTTTACATATGATTCAAATTTTTCTTGGTTGATTTCTTCCCTATTTCGTTGTGAATTTATACTCTGTTCCCCCTTTTTTGCTTGAATATGCAACACCAAACATATTAATATACGGCATACAGAAACCAACCGATGAGCAATATGCCCATCAAAGCTGACAGATGAATATTGCAATATTATAGAATCTTCCTAGCCTCAGTTTATTCGTGGGAAAATGAAGCACATCGTAGAATCGTTAATTACCTACTACTGAAAGTATTTGAACAACCAGATGCCATTCTCATGATTGCTCGCTACTCAGCCAAATATGATCGCTCAAAAGCATTTATGACTATCCTCAATAACTCATCTCTTCGTTCCAACCACCACCGCTCTACTATGCTAGATATTAGATGCTACTATGCTAGATATTAGATGACTATATAAAATATTTGATGTGAACGGTGGTTACTGATATTTGTTGAATTGATTCATTATCCTCACCTGACCAATAAAGCAACATCACCAATCTATGCAAATGGGTAAGTGCATTTGTGTCGTGGCGTACGTAAAGTACTCTTAACTTAGCTCGATTCTTTTGCTGTACATACAGGAATATGCATAAACCTTACGCGCATTCTTTAAATGTCATTGTGTTTGGTATTGATATTTTATGGTCGTTTAAGGCTGCCACATTTCAATCAACTGTTATTTAATTATTAACTTAATTTCATTTCAAACCAGCACAGATGATGCGGTGTCAATTAATTGCGGGTTATGGCGTTGCTTTTTGATTGAATTATTGTGTTCGGGTAGAAACCATGAACGTATAACAATGATAAAACCCGTTATTGCCCTTGGTCTGTTGCTATTCGATGCTGGATTTTCGAGATCGTGTTTTGGGCCGGTAGAAGTCATGCGTCATATTTCATTGGATTGCGGTTACCTGATGGTGAGGACAGTGGTTGGTAAAGGCAAACAGAAGTGTCGTGATGCCAAAGTTTTCACTGCATTTTCCAACTGTGAAGTGGGTGTCGTATAGATTACAGACAAATAATAACAAACGAAACCAAAACGCATGAAGTTCACAGTTTCAGGATGGAATGCGCAGGGAGAATCAGTAAAGGTGGCAGAAATACCTGTCTGGTAAATCATAAACCATGCCAGCTGCTGAATATGAAACGATTACGCTGAGTAAGTAAGGTACACAAAGATTTCACACAAACTCCAATAACTGGGCCTTAACACGTTATTTTTGGGTCTTGCCTCTCAAGAAGTATGTACGATGAAAATTTATTCATAAAAGATGTTTCTATAGAATGACCGTAATCGTTAATGTTTTATTCATGACTTCTCATAGATGGCTTCTGTATCTTTAGGACATTCAAATTTAATGATCTGTCGGGGTGGGTAAACATTTTTAATTTTTTATGCCATGATATCGGCTTGATATTCGATTTCTACAATCAACCTCAGAAGGTAACAACTTAGCAACTGAAAGGGGAAAACTGAAATTTGACCATTTGAGCTCTATCAGTTTGATCGTTTATAGTGGAAATATAATGTATATAGTAGGATATAATGTATATCCTTGTTTTTGTATCACGTACCTACACTTCAAAGAGAAGAAATCACAACAAGGAGCAATAATAGATCCAACTAGTTTGTGGGAATTATCATGGAAAGATTCGGTTAATGCGTTCTTCCGTTCTCTACATTAAACTACTACCAAGCATTTTGCATTTAATTCCGTTGATTGATTTGTTAAAGCACTGTTGAGCAAAGCAATCATCCGTTACGTCAATCAACGTCCAAAAATCATTTGTCACTTGGAATACGGGATCAAGTAGATTGGAGGTTGCCATTAGATCAAATGACATCTTCGGCATACGTGATCATTGCCCAAAAGGATTCTTATCGATTTTTATTTTATTTTAATTGATGATGATGATGATGATGATTTCGAAGCATTGTTTAAAATACAGCAGTACTCAAGCATTTAAGATCTGGAGATATTGCAGAAATAATTAACATTACGAAAATGAAGATCTTAAGCTTGACGTTTACTGCTTTTTCGATTTTAATTATTATAAAATTACAGAGCCAAAAAGTATCAAAGCAAAAATCACAACAGCCGCTGATGTTATTGCAGGTTTGGCAGCCGAATATTGTTTGACAATCCGTGTAATCTATGATTATGATCATCAATAATCAGTAATGAATTTTATCTATCATAATCACTATGCAATTCGAATCCAATAAAATATCTTATATTATATTATTTTACACATACACTGCATACATCTTTCTGCTTCGCTTTTCGGTTTTTACAAAACTCTTTGTGTCGAAATTTTTGAAGGAATACGGCACTATGAAATCCGACATTGATCTGCTTTTTTCTATGATCTCTGAACGGTGAATCCAGAAGGTGGGAGAAAGATGGTATCAGATATTAGTGGTAGTATCATTTGTTAGCGTTAATTTAAAAATGAAAACTGTGTATATTTTTTGAAAAGAAAAATATATTTAGCTATGAAACAATCCAATACTAGACAATAATCGTTTAATGAAATAATCCAATTAGTTCATAACCGTTACTCTCATTATCGTCAGGTGATGGGTGAAATTAGATTTTATTGCAAGTCAGTGATGTTAAAATGATCACATCATCAAAATGGTTCGAAGACAATTGTAAAAATGGTTGAGTCACAGAGGAAGGTTCGTAAAGGTTAAACATGAGTACCCGCAATCAGCGTGATTGTTGCTAGTTTGCGATTGATTGACAGTACCTTACAGTTGATTAGCAACTTATCAGGCTTATTCAAAACCAATGAACTAGACCAGTCATGTACTGTTGTAGTCTTGACTGATCGTCAGCCTTTTGTCATGTCAGCATTGCCGACTAACCTTCGTCCATCGGACATCAAAGGTCACAATGGACATCACTTGTAACGTAGAAAACAGTGGGTTATATAGCGCTGCAGTAGAAGGTTAATTTTATCCTTTAGGTTCGACTCGATCGTAGGATCCCTTATGAAAAGAATGCTCACCAGACGTTGAGTGGAAAGAGTAGTCACTACGAGGAAGTCGGTCGTGCAAAACGAAATGCAATAATAGGTACAAATAGAACTGTTAAAATGGATCTTTTCTCTTACAATAATCGTTCCTATTTAATATTTGTTTCAATTCTGTTTTGCTGAAGATGTACCAATTTCAATGTTCTCTTCCATGTGAAACTCTTATTTAAGTGCTCCATTTGTTATGTTCGTTCTACAACCTTTAAGAATGGGATGTACGTTAGAATATCGATCAAACAAATGAGGTTTCGATCCGTTAATTTATGTCAACTTAGCGATGTTTAGCGGTACGTTAACTTTTAAAACCTGCGAGCCAAGGAGTGTTTAATTGGTTAATGTAAACAAATATTTATGAGAGCACGAAAGAATCATTCAATCAAAAGTAATCCATCAGGTTTATTTCAGCCGAACTGTATGTATCCACCAGAGAATTTCGGAATATGTAAAAAATCAACCTGTAGATGAACATTGGCAACGATTTCGCTTTTGCACCCAATTTACCATGGTGATCAAACGATGCCAGCACTGTTGTTGGTCATTATTTAGTAGTTTGTATGCACGATTGGCGTTAGGGTGGTATGGCAATCAGCAGGATGTAGAAACACCAAATAATTTCCCTTAGAACCTTTATGCCTTTATGGCTTAGAAGGATTTATGGTCACAAATAAAGAAATATAAAATCTCAGTTGCATTTTTTTTCCAATTCACTTAACTATCGTTGACGATTGTTATACAATGGAAATTTATTATGTAATCTCATTACGTGCTCATTGAACTGATAACAAATTGATTTGGGAATATGATACACTATTTCCAATCACAGATGACCTGTTTCTGAGTGTTGTTGCTGAAAGCAAGATAAAAGATTGAAAATATTCTATCCATACATTTTACTTACTTTTCAAAACCATGAAGTATTCTGGTAAAAATCATGCTGTCCTAGGAAAATGGTTCCATTTTGACATTGATTTCAACAATACATAGGATTACGATATCAAACCGTGTATGGATGGGAACAGAAAATCAATCTACCATCTAACACCGTACATGTGTTGTGAACTAATTATTCCTCATAAGTTTTATTCAATCTCGCCGGTGTAGTACGAGAAAAAACACAAAAGATTGTATGCATCGGGAAGATCTGATTCAGAACGGATCAAATAAGTCTGAAACTTCGCCAATATCGATTTTGCAACCGAAAGCCACTGTTAAAAGCATGCTGTTTCACGTGCCTGTAAAGGGTTTCTTGAGTCAGTATTTGAATACAAATGTGGAACTGTACTCCAGCTGTAAAAATCTTGACTATGAAGAACAATGTGTTGATGGTGATACGCCAAGTATTATGAGCAAAATCGGTCTGATGAGAATAAACATCAAGGCACACAGCGCAATGTAATACGATAACAAGATTTCCCTTTGTCGAACGGTAACTATTGCTAGTATCATGAGACGTGCGAAATGCATTATATCTTCGTCCATCAACAGTACGTCACTCGCCGTCTTATAATATAGTAGTTCGACCTCAAGACATTGTTCACACACAACATTTTCCGAAGATAAATATGAATATGATATGAAAACTAACTTTCAAGTTCATTTAGCATAGCTACGGCAGATCGTATGGTGCATGCAAATCTGCCTTGAAGACAGGTCTGACCAATCTTAGGTCGGGATTCATTAATCTCGTTAAGTGGTAAATTTGAGAAAGCATGTTTTCCTTAGCGGCACTTGATTTAATGTATAGTGGACATGAAATACCTGCGAAGCGAAACGAACTACGCTTATGTTATGTAATTCAAAGGCAAAAAACGCATCTAGATACAAAGGACCGTTTTAGAAAGGAAGAGATTCGATTTCAATTGTTGTGGAAACCGGTTGCAGACTTAACGTCTTCGATAAGGGGTTTTGGAACGTACAATGTGTTTTGAATGGAACCTACATTTTTTCTTTCTCCTAATACATCTAATTCTTGTAAGTGAACTACTGTCTTATAATCCAGCTTTGGTGTCTAAGTTCTAGCATGATAAATAGATTGATTTAATGGATTTTGAATACAGAACCCATCTGTTACGTTGTGATATGTTGCGCACCCGAATCTGCCATCCAAAAATATCAACTTTTGTCGAGCATTAGGCCAACATCGTTTTTTGGCCCAAGGATCTTACCTCTCATAATAAATCAACAGCATTTATAGATTTTGTGTCGAACTGTTAATTAGATAGATAATAATTAAATAGATTTTTTGTCAATCTTATTTTATCTAATTACATAAAAATTAAAATATTTTTTTCTTTGACAATTGTGTCATGTCCAAAAAATCTTTTAATATGACTTATCTAGCCCTTATTTTATTCATAACTACCTTCGTCGGCATAACCTTACTTCCTTCGTGTTTGTGTATTAATAAGAATGATAAGTTCCTGTGATTCTACAAGATGAACGATTTCAGTAACAAGGCGACGTTGGATTTATGTTTACATTCTAGTGTAAAGCAGTACTTAAGCAATTGTAAATTAACTATAAAATGGAACCAGTAACATAAAGTTGTAGTAAATATGGCTTGTCCATTCTTATATATGTTAAAAAAGCATAAACTAGTATTCACAAGGATGAAAAGGTCCAAGCGCTAATATTCAGACGCACCGCAGAGCGTGGAAATTTCCGGGATACACTTTTCTGAACAATAAACTGGTGGGACTACTGACACTTTTAACAGGAAGCGCAAAGGCATTTCCGTTATTTATTCAAAAACCCTTCAGGCAATGCATATAACGCATTACTCTAGTACGCAAGTAATGGACGCATACCCTCACTTACGTCTCAGTTCAGTTGTTGGTCCAATTGTCCTCTTGGGGAATGAACTGCATTGCAAATTGACATCGCTTCTAGACGTAGATAGATATTGTCGTACAGTGCTTTTTAAACAGGGCAATGGTAATACCGAAAAGGCGATCGTTACGCATCGGAAATACGTGCGCATAAACGACGCTGCAGGCTTCTTAGTCGTATATTGCATGACACGTGGAGCATTCTACAAACGCGACTTGAGAAGTTGAGAAGGCATTGTCTTGGGAAAATCCTAGTAAATCATGTTTCTGTACGCAGTGTCGGTATCCTCTTGATAATTTATGAAAATGCATCCGCCTTAAGCATCTTTTGTAAACATATCAAGAATAACATGATTATATTTCCAATGATAAACTTGTAATACGATTTGTTTACTCGAATCAGTTTCTCTTTTTTTAGTCGTATATATTTTTTGCTGTGACAATGAATAACTGATTGTCTTATGAAATAAGACTAGGTTGATGTATACCAAAAAGCGGATATAAATTCGATAGACATTGTTTTAAACAGCTTTAAAAGCGCTGCATAGTGCACTGTTTGTAAATTATGGAAATGTTTTGTGATAGAATATTTTTTCCGACTGGAAGTTGCCATTCGTTTTATCAATCAGAATTATAAAAAATTTAAGACCAGCATTCATGGTTTGTGGGTTTCATGGTTTGTTCGAAAAGGTGCGTAAAATGATGGCTAAACATTTTATGGTTATTTAAGGTATAGGAGTTTCGTCTCTTAGTCTCGTTTTCATAACACTACTATTATTCTTCCGACTCATTGAAGTGTAAATAAATGAGTCTTTCGAGCAAAATATAGTCGTTTTATTGAGAGCCAATCTTCCCACCCATTTCTACATTTTATCGTATACTGCCGGCGCGAATATTGTTGCTTTTGATGTTTTCAGTAGAAGCGAAAGATACGATGATCATGTAGTATTGTTATATGAAAATGTAACTTTTTACACTGTGTCACAATAAACATCTTCTCAATAGGATCGATTTCCCAAACTGAAACAGATATTCTATCGGAAAATGTGAAGCACGTATACACGTGTGCCTCATCGACAATCATGGCCAAGTTTGCACAACCATCCTAAAATCGAAGGTTTGCAAAATATCAACAAACATTGATGGTAGAGAGTTGCAATCCTCCGAAGCGCACGTGTTTTGAGACAACTGCGATACCAGGAGATGTCTATGCTTCTCGTAGGGTAAAAAAAGCACTTTGATGGTTGCTTACCAAAGAGAAACATAACCATCAAAAGTCTTTGGACTTTATCTAGCTTTGTTCCAATTATTTTGTGAGTTGAACAAGTTTAAATCATGTACACAGAAATGTAACTGTCTGTTACTAAATATCATTATTATATGCATGCATACCATTAAAACTGTTTTTTTTTGATCAACCATACACGACGCTAGATCGTAATAATAATAGTTCAGTAGTCTAATTAGATAAGATAAAGAAAAAAGGGAAAGAGAAAATAAACGCTGCTCAACTAGCCTTTGGTGATATATCGGTTACCTCGTACAGGAATGTGAAGGTTTTCTTCAAATGTATCGAAAGATCAGAAATTCAAGCCCTTCTTACTAAGATAACTGTCAAATTAAGCAAAGCAATGATGGAAGGCTGATAATAATAATTCCGTTGTAATAAGGATCGTGAAGTGATTGTTTGAAGACTCCCATAATTGATTCGTTCGCCCTCAGGGAAGTGATCTATTGCGCTAATTTTGAATGATTGCTACTGTCGCAAACCAATATATGAGCATTCTACGGAAGGTATACCATGCCTTTGCCAATTATCACTGTTTCAGGACTGACGTGGTTTAATTTATTGCACTATTAATTAGAGCGATAAACTATTATATTTTAATGAATGTCGTCATTTAATGTTGCTCAATTTACTGTTCATCTACATCTACTGTTAATGCAGAAGGTTTTTTTCAACATATTACTTTCATTATCGTTATAGCAGCCAACATTATTTCCATAAACTGTATACAACAAAGAGATAAAATAGGAAATAGTATATAAAACTGGTATATGGCATTATGTTTGGCGAATGATGGGGCGAATTATAAGAGTATTTGAAGAATTGATTAGATTGTTTGCTTAGCTTAATTGTATTCCAGTAAGCTATTAATATTTGGCCTGTGAATAATTGCTCGTGACATTTATCGGTATGGAAAAATAATCTATTTTTAATTATTTATTATTTTAAAATAGGCTCTCAACATACGATGAATTACTTCGTGAATTTTAAAACCATTTTTGGCTGATTAAATGGAACTTTTAACCCTTTTCTAGTACATTTGCTTACATCGACACATATTGTAACAGATTTAGATATCAAAAATTTAGAAGTTAGTGATTTTTCAGGTCACTCAGAAACTCCCCGCGCATGGGGGCCTATTTTTTACATCTCTCACATTCCAAATATATTGTTTTATGTTGTGTATGTGTTGTGGGATGATGAGCTAATTAGTAATAACATAAAAATAGTAGTGATTTGAAGAATCTTGGTAAATAGTTTAATCATTTTCATAACAGAGAATAAACGGGAGGTACAAATTCTACAAATTCAATCAAGGTGGTTTGAAACCTTAGCACTTCCGTGATTTCCCAGAAGTGTTTTGGTCAAGTGAATATTATTCTAAGAACACGTTTTGCATAATGTTGAGTTAAAGTGTTAAATCAGTCCATGGTTAAAGCTGTCAATCATGCGCCATCAGTCACAACTACGCTATGCTGAGATACGTGACACTATTACCATTGTATCATATTGTTGTCACTTTATGGTGCTCCACGAATATTTCAAATACGCGTATATGAGGAAACTGAAATAAACATTGGTTATTCATTATGATTATGTGTTTTTTATACATGGGAGTAGATATATAAAACATAAACAGAAAAAATCTTCATTTTATTTCTTTTATCCTAGTCCCTTACCATTTTAGTCTGATAGTACCGTTTTCAATATTCAGTTATTCAATGTTTCTCTACACCATTACTAAACTCGTATTTGTTAAACTCATTTTGAAATTTCATTTAAGATGCGTAAGCGTTCTTACTTTTAAGAGCAAAAGTTACGCTACATACTAAGTTTAAAATGAAACCACTATAAAAAAATCTTTAAGCTGTGCCTCGGAGAGAACAATAAATTTAAACTTATCTTAAACTGCAAAATTTACGTTTGTATATTCCATGAAACACAATATTTTATTGAAAATGATATGCAGTTTTCATTTGCTTTTCTTTACTTATATAAAGATATGCATCTACGATAACATATTTCTTGAATTAGTGAAAACTGCAATCATTTGATGTATAAACTCTGAAAAAGGTTCAAAAATGGAAAAAAATCATTGCAATTTTATTGCAAGTAAGGCGTTACAACGATGTATACTTATTAATGGAAAATGTACAATTGTCAATAGTTCAAATGAGTCGTAGTATTAGTGACAGCTTTTTACTGATTGATCGGTTTATTAACGGTTGGTCTTCTATTGTGCGTAATACAAGCTAAATTAATAGGGCACGTTCTAATTGAGGTAACACCATATCTAGATGTTCAACTAGGTGTGAGAAAGTCAACAATACGGTCCACGCTGTGACAGAGAACACACGATGAAGTGTGGGCATACACGAATGTGATTTATTCATTGACTCAAGCTCTATGTTGTAGGGCGTCTGACATTGTGAGCTAACTCAACCGCTTCCTCTAGTTTTCGATTTGGATCAGCACACGAAATCATAGCGAGAATTGAGACTTGTTCTTTGCCTTCCAATTGGAGCTAGTAGAGCTAACTACTGCGATAGAAAAGAGTGGTAAACATCATTAGTCACTGTCAGCAGAATAGAGGTAATTACTTCTACTACAATCGTCATCAGAACAAATAAACAAAAGAATGTAATATCATTTGTTGTTTTTGTTCTGTGAATTTGTGTGGTACATATTATATTGTTGTTGTGTAACGTAATTGAACATACAGGAAGTTCGACTTGTTATATCAGTTAAATCCAAATCTGCTTACCAGCATTTTTTTTTAGATATTTTCCTCGGTTAGGCTCCATTGAAACTGTCTTAGAGGGGCAATTACAAAATGTTTGTTGAAAGGATTGTTACAGAATGCTCGTTTGAAGTAAATGTAAGGACGAGTGAGTTGTACAGAATGTGCGTTGCTGTCACCAAATGAATATATACTGTATTTTCTAATGCATGATGGTGACACCGCATGAGTCAAATGTTGTATTTAGGAAGGTTTTCTGGAGCATGATAGGATTAACCTGTTTGAACTGTAAAAATTATATAAGAAATCTCAGTTTTTATATTGATCCTAAATCGTCTTACTCCAGGATGCAGGCAAATTTCAATCGCCATTTGCGAAGCTCCTACCAGAAGAATCGTTGCTTCCTCCAAGAAGAATGCCGAAAGAAAGCCAAAAACTAACATAATTGCATAAGCTTTTTCCCAGAAAATCATATTTTCAAAGTTTCTTCCGTTCCTTCCTGCGTCAGTGCATGGTACAAACAACAGAACGTACCACGGTAGAAGAAGATAGTTCGTTTAATATTCTTCAGCTGTCCAAGCTTTTCTGCTTCGTTCTGGTTTTGGACTGAAAATATCTGCAATGTTGAAAACTGTATAAAAAAACGTTCGCTGGTAGTTTTCACAGCAGGGGTTTCACTTTTTCCGTTACCCTGGTACTTAGTTTCTTCATCCTCATATGATTCGTCTTTATGTGGCTCTGCCATTTGCGCTAGGTCTAATTTTTGTAAGACAACGGTTTTCACAAAACGTTACGCGATTTTGCTGATGAGATGATATACATATGTGACTCAAGATCAAGGTATGTGACACTTTCTTTGACATCCAGCGTTATTTATTGAAGGGAAAGAAGTATGTAATTTCCTGCAAAACCTATTATGTGTTTTGCGTGGTATTTTATTTCAAGAATCTGACATTTGGCATGAAAACTAGCAAATACTCTACCTCTTGAGAGTTTCAGTTTCAACGGTTATACAGACAATTAAATTGTCATGTTTTAGCGATCTTTCTTTATGTTCAACGAAGAATTCAACAAACAATTTATTTGGTTTTTTCACTGTCCAAATTCAGCTTAGTTATGACCTACTTTTTTCTTTCTGTCTGACTCTCCGCAATATCAATCCCAGTTGAATCTTGAGTAAAGTAATTTTGGCACAATTGTATTCACTGCAGGTCGGAACCGGAATATTTCAATAAAACTAGAAATGTTCTCACTCTCACAAAAACTAACTTATCATTTCATTATTATCATTTTGTTTCTTTTTTACGGAAGTAGTAAAAAATCTAGAACGATGAAACTATCACTATTAGTGCCATTGATATTCTGACGACCTACAAAGCTGCTGCAGAAAAAATTACACCACAATTTGCCCAATGGCAATTACTACTTAGGTCTGTGCATATGGCATCTGAATGCAGTTATAATTGAATTATCAGCCATAGTTCTACATTCTACACTAGCTTTTCTGCTCTATTCACAGCGCATTGAAACACAAAGGGAAAAGGATTCCAATTTCACGGAAACATCTCAAGATAAGATGAAGACACTATTGCTGGGGGCTTATTTAATTCGCTTATCGCGAGGCGGGTTATGTCAGTGGTTCCCTAGGGGAAAACAGTTTTAAGTTTTCGAGCTGGTACTCATGCTTTCCAACACTGACTAAATACGCAATGAAACATTCTTTTCGTCTGTATGGTCTATTTTTCTCTATGTACTGTCGTGTTGCTAATTATTTTTCTTGTGTTTCTTTAAACCAGTATATTACATCTAGGATCCTAATCCTATTATTTGATATTAGAATTTGATTTTTTATCAAATTTATTCTGAAAAAACTTGAAAATAATATTGGTTTTTATCAATATATTATCTAAAATGACTGATTTTATAGTGATTTTATTCGTGTATTTATAAACTCACGAATAAGGGATTTTTTATTTTTTGTGTCCAATTTTTATTTACAAATTGTTCTGGTATTTTTAGAAAGTCCAATCTTTCAGGTAGCTTCCTAAAATTTAATGGGGTTTCGATCGATTACACTATTTTTTAAACAAATGTTCTTTTCATTTCACATATTCAGAAAAAGCCCTTCTATAAAAATACCGCTCGGTTGAACGGATGGGTCTGACCCATAAATATTTGTATGAGAAAATGTGGAATTTGAACCATTTACTTGGCAGTTTTTAATTTTTTACTGAAAGGATATGCTTTTATAATAACATATTTGTGCTTAGCATATATGTAAGTATGAATTAGCACTTAAACAAGACCTACACTAAGATACGGCCAATACGACGCCGGACTTTGGCTTTTTTCTTCAATTATGGCAATAGCAGCCTGTTGTATTTGTAAAATGGTTGAAGGAAACAATAAAAGAGCCGTCAGATTCGCTTTTTTGAATAAGTTATCCAAAACATTGGTTGTACCTACCGTTGAAAAACGTATAAATACAACAATTCTTAGTGGCTTTTTCAAGTTTATTCAGTGATTGAAGCATTCGTCGAAACATACATCAATTTTTTAGCTAATATTGTGGCTACATAAAACAAGGGCACCAATACACTGACTAGCAAAGGAGACTGCCTCCTTTTTTACACGGAGGTGATCAATTGCGTCGTAAAACTATTTTTTTCTGCTCAACGTTCAAATCGCCAGTCTGTCACCAAAATTCAAAAGTCGCATGTACTTGTTTTTCTCGGCCACAAAACCAGTAAAAAACAATTTAAGGGCGCCTTCATGTGACGGTACGCCAATTACTTGCAGTTATGTAATCAAATGTTATCCCGAAGCGTGTGATGCTTTTTGAAAATTACTCAAGATTAAACTATCTTTTAGTGCAATTCACTTTTACAACTTACAGAAGAAAAGCAAAGAATCTCTTTTTAAGCGAAAAAAGACTAAATGTTCTATCCTGTGTATTCGATGCAAGAAGAACGATTCAATAGCAGCCAATGGATGTACCTTCCTTAAAATAAAACAACAAATCACGGAAGAACGGAACTGGTGACCGGAAACGCGTAAAGTATCCCATGTGAAGTATAAAAAGAATAATAGGGTCATCTATCTTGTGAACGAAACCTACTTCAAACCTATGTTCTTTCCATAGCAAACGTTAATCTACTTGTTCTATCGTTGGTTGCATTTCGAGCATCTAGGCTTTCTCGGAATTTTTCGGCATATACTGCATTGGGTCAGCAATTTCAGGAGTGAATGAACCAAAACTTAAACCCGAGAAGAGCATAGCCTATCATTATTCCGACTAATACGAAAATCTAAAGGGATCGAAATTGTACTCTGAAATTCTCACATCGCCGCAACATTTCCATAAATTCTTTTCCTGATATAAACCAGCACCGATTACAGCCATTATTCGGTATTCTATCTAGGTGTTATGTGGTTCAGCAATCAGATTGGTGCCTAATTATGTAAAACTGACTATTCCAATCACGGTCTTCTAAAGCCTCTTTTAAAGCCAGACGGCACAGTAAGGGTTAACAATTTGCGTTTAGCAAAAATGCGCATTAAGGCAAATAAGAGACCGAGAATGCATCAATGTTTTGCAAAATATCCAATCAAGCGCCTCGTTGAATCATACATATCTGTAGAAGTCGTTCTAAATATTTTCACTGGTGAATCAATCTTAGTAAACATGCAATCATGCTGATCATGTAGATAATTAAAAAAACTAGCACAACCAAGGCTAAAATAGATGGACATGGACAGAAAAAGATTATTGAAGATGTATGTATGTGTCATAAAAGAAGATGACGTATAATTGTAATAAACCAATTCAATGTATATTGGTCTGTATTGTACGCGTATCCTTTATATTTTCATTCAAATTCATTATACTTTCATTACAATTTTTAGCCTTGCTTTGTACTGATCCTTTCACTAGAGCGTTGAAATTTTTGTTATTAACACCAACGGCTAACTTTCCCGTTTTGGGATCAGAAGTTCATCTCTTTCCATGCTTTCAACTCAACAAGATATGGAGCTTCATGCTATTTCTCATGGCTGTAACTCGATAATATACTACAATTTTCTTATCAGCTATTTTTTAAAAATTTGACTCCCGGTTTTCTTTTGTTTAACATGTTTTTCTGCACAGTCGTCTTTCAGAATAAATCTCTGCAGAGTTCAATTATGCTGTATCGCAGTCTTCAGATGATGCAGCTACTTTTCTGCTGTATTTCTGGCACGTATCTTCCACGTCAATCGCACTCGAAGTACATCTTTTCAATTTCTACCAGCGTCCCTCACCTGTTTGCTGTATCCGTGTTGAAGTACCATTTTCTCACGCTACTAAACACGTTTGGGGCAGCGTGGTCAGAAAAGTTACCGGCGCTTCGAAAGTGCTTAAACTTTGATTGGAAGTTAATCGGTGGTCTAAATGGACCAAAAAGCCATGGGGATTGAACTGCTGAGCGCGGCACTCAACTATCGGTCAAAACAGATACGCGCCTTCGGCAATTCGTTCCAGAAGAAGTCCGGAAGCATGTGGTGAGCTGGTAAAAAGTTTGTTTCGCTTGTGTAAGAAACCGCAACGGTTCCGTAAACGCACAGAGGATTGCCATATTGAAAAGTATTACAACCTGCCAAGAGGGCAGACTTGTGCTAAGTTGGCTGCGTAAACTTGGATATGAAAGAAGGTTCCACAGGAGGGTACTGTACGAAAAATTGAATTAGCTTCACGATTTTATTCGGATTACCTCTCTTTGCTTTCCATTTATTTGTTCTTCTAATATCCCCGGAGGATATTGTGCGAATCGGACAATCACATCTCAGTTCAGTTTAGAATTGATTAAA
Organism: Anopheles darlingi; assembly: GCF_943734745.1. Taxonomy (NCBI): domain Eukaryota; kingdom Metazoa; phylum Arthropoda; class Insecta; order Diptera; family Culicidae; genus Anopheles; species Anopheles darlingi. The sequence continues at coordinate 42,673,699 of NC_064874.1, forward strand.
TTACTGTTTGACTCCAGAAGAAAAAATCTTTGCTTTTAATTTTTATTTGTAGTAACGATATTATTTTTTGTATACGGAAAAAGAAACACTATACATCATTTATTTTTGCTTACACGTTGATAATATTTTTTATGTCTAGCTCATCAATGATTGTAATGTTGTGTAATATGCGATTGCCTATCAAATTACAATGAAATTATAGTTTAGCATCATCACATGGAAGCTGTATGGTTTTATTTTCTTGTTATTGAATGGTTTGTCAGAACATAGGATTGCGTTATAATTAAACTTTCAAGATTCGCCAGCAAAATACCTAAAAATAATATTTTTGTACATACAATTTGTTCTCAGAGATCGTATTTACATTTTTATTTTATCTATTGGTTATGAGCTCTTAACCAATACATGCAAATATTTCCAAATTGTTTGTTTGTCAACTGTTCTTTATCCGCGGGTATTTTCAACACTGTTATAAAAAATTACTCCATTGCCACTTCTATTTCAAAATCCTGGATTAAAACTGCACCGTTCGAAGGTCTTCTATAAAACAGGCTTTCTGTAGACTTACCATTCCATACGATCACAAATCGAAGAAATCTATTAAAAGCCAGAGAATGTTCGAAATCGTTACATCAGAATGAGGCAAGGCTAAAACAGAACGCAAGATAAACTTTAAACTACCGTAGAAAAAGAATATAGTATCCTCTTGGTTCCCATGTCAGCAAACTTCCTGCATCCTACAAACGAAAATGAGCGATTGTATTCCATTTCATTCTCTACTGCTCCACTTCCACAACATTTTCCTGAATCATATTAAGTATGATCTTTTCTCACCGAATCGATCAGCAATAAGGAAGTCCCCGTAGTAAATGTAAAAGAGCATATCAAACCAATGGCAGTAAAAAGTCAAAGATGTGAACGACAGCAGGATAAGAATCACTTGATGAGATCTGAAAAATTGAAGCGTGAAAAACAACTAAAATCAATAGCTTTCAGTTTTGGCCTGTATCCGCTGCCAAAATATTTGTGGTTCATTCGCAACCACAATCTGTCGCTTCCTGGTTTTTATGGTATTCAGTGTTTGCTTACAGTGGTTCATGATTCATGGAAAACTATAAGCTTTGTTATTCTCTGACACTGTGGAAAATTAAGCATGTATTGACAGTTGACTTCAATAGACTTTATAAAACTCAAATGTCATTATTTCAAGGCGATCCGTCTTGGTTTAAAAAATGGATTCATCGACAATTGAATTCCATATCGGGTGATTGATTCGGGGCGTAGTTGGTAAAATAATCTAATATTTGATAATGCAAGCTCTGTTTTCAGTACTACATTTGGTCGTTTAATTATGCCAAAACATACTTGAGCGATCTGAATCTTCTACCCAGAGTTCGAACAACATTTGCATAGATGTAGATGCACCTAATCGTAATCAAACCTATCATTGACTCTGTGCCATTGCCTAGTACTTTGCTTTGCTACAAATGTGTTATGAATATATTTCCTTTTCCGACCGAAAAGGCAATAGTGGTAGTCATACTAATATTGGAACTGTGTATGGGTCAAAAATGTGTTTCTATTGCAAGAATTATTACAGCATTTTAAATTCGATTCGTTGGCTATTACTAATAATTATTTATTATATGAGTGCTTGAAGGTCACAGAAACATCGCTGTCATACTTAAAACATCATAATTATCTGCCGTTACTTCATAGCACAATTACGTGCAAAAGTATCATTTTGAAAAGCTTTTTATTATCTCTTGTCCGATGAACTGAATGGAATACCTTCCTGAAACACTCCCTTGCACGTTAAACATACTAGTCCTCAAGGCATTGGTGGTATTGAAACAATTTTGACGGAAAAAATATGGATGATTTTCCATAAGTAAAAGTTTTACTGTGCTTTTCAGTCGTCCATGTGGAGTGCCAGTGTGCCCGCAAGGTTTACTATCCTTCTGGTTTCCCTTCATACAGATTTGCATACCTCATCTGTGTGTGTTAGTCGTTTCATTCACTTTTAGCCTGCGGAAAATTCTGTGTGTCGTAAAAAGTTAGTCGCTTCACTCTACATTGCAGGCCCGGCAACTCATTGGCGAAATGGTTCCGGCATTCTTCATTGTCAGAAAGAGTTTATAACAATTTCATAATGCTCAGTTTACACAATGCGATGTGTGTCACGCGTGTTTCAGTTTAATATTTTTTTATGTTAGTATTTATTTCAAAAGGCATCGATTGCTAAATATCAAATCGAAACGATATCTAATTAATGAGATTGATTAGTTTATCGTTTCGCATGTGTACTTAAAACTGTTATATCCACGATAGTCCGTATAGAAATAAATCATCCTTTTATGCTGCATCTCGATACCACTCGTGCATTTATGCTCATCAAGCTCAGATCTCAGCCTTATTCACGTTAGCCCGACCTTCCGATTAACATTCTGAAGCGATGCGTGTTGCAACAGTTCTGGATGCTTTCTGCAGTTCCGTACTTTCGGCCCTAAAGTATTAGAGCTGTTGATGCATTAAGAATGTTAAGGTTGCGTTTATTCGTAGGTCTTAACTAAATGGAACTGAAAGAAATTATCAGTGTCGAATGGTTCCCACAATAGGTTAATCGAGCTTCCAAAAGTAGAAATGTACCAGACCCCATTCAACAAGAACCCAAAAAACACACGGAAGTTTCTTATAGTTTTGAATTTCTGTTGCCGTTTGTTATTTTTAACTATACGTTGATATTGCTGATGTTTTAGTTTTGTTTATTTTCATGGCTTTGACATGTTTGTATTGATTAAAACATCGAATTACTCATTTATCGTGAGAACAACCATAATACACTCTAAATTTGCACGCACCCATCTTAGTTTTAAATTTGAAATTTGGGTTGGAGAATTTAGAATTTAAAAGGTTGACAAAAATGAAGTCTGACTTTTAAACAGATGCACAAAAAAACTTTGATTGAAAACAAACGCTAGGTAAACTTTTGTTATGAAGCAGTAAAAGTTTGCACAGTGATGAAATTAATGTTCGCATAACGTGTTTTATATACGATAGATCCGTTTTCAGCTCCTTTTGTCACTGGGTTTACAGTTTGAATGCTATAATTAGATTGAAGCACAAAACAAAAAACAACAACCCCTTATCAAGTTTGCATCCCATGTTGCAGTTCTTCAGAGAAAAATATGCGAGCTTGCCAGTTTACCGCAGCAATGAAACAAGCTCATAAAAACCACGTTATAAAAATCGCGATTCAACAAAGAAGCCTGTCAATTCCATCATCAAGCCCATCTGGCCTTACTTCGCTTTGGAAGGGAAGGAGGGAGTTAAAAACGCAAATCACAAAGTAAACTAACCGCGAGAACAACATGAAGGTCATTAAAATACTACTGAGACTGTGTGCTGTTTACTCATTTTAAGGTTTTTCCGATCTGTCTCTCAAATTTTGTCTGTACATGTTTCTTCCAGTTCAAAATAATGAATTTATGAATATAAAATGATATGAGAGTATACTAGCATTGCGGTTGAAGAAACAGAATCATAGAAATAAGGAAAATCTCATTCTAAAGTTCTAAGAATCGAACTCATACCGTTGCAAGAAGGCAAAATTAAACTCAGAAACGTTTACCCATCGATCCATTGTAGCTTGTGTCATACAATTTGCAAAAGATAACGAAGACATACAACGAAAGCTAATGGTTAAAACAGAACAAATTTCAGAATAAAATAAAATTTGCAATAACAATCGATTAATTTATCAGCAGAGACAGTTTCCCATGGTTCGCATTCCGATTCCTGTTGTTCCACAATGTTTTACAGAGAAATGCAGTCTGCTAGATCCCTTGTTTGGGTTCTTTAAGATAACCGGATATTGGTTAATCTTCTCGTTTCCATAGTATTTTCTGTTTGTTGGATGTGACGCAGCGACTAACACATATGCTCTCGAGCTGAGTAGCTTTAATTGATTTTTCATTTCATTTAAATAGCTCACATTTCTTACTTTAGTTACTTTTGTTAGTGCTATTGATGTGTTAGTGCATATTGATGACACATTTTTTTCAAGAACTAATTCATTTTCTGGACCGGTGAAACATAATGTCTCTCAACAACGTATGGATGACACACCACGCTTAAATCCAAACAATCCCGTCGATTAGAAATCTGACACTTCACATATCGATGTAACATCCGAAAACCATAATAAAAGAATAGGGTGTATTCTTTTATTCTGTGGAAGCGAACTGAGCATCCTTTTCCGGGCGCAGCTTGTTTCGAACTGCGTTATCAAAAATGCAGAGTGAGTTGGTTCGTGTTTCGTGTTTATGATGACGGTTGCGCATGTTGCCGGTTTTTCGACTCGTGATTGTGATACAGCTGCTCGTGTCTCCTCGGAATTGAGTCAAAACATCGACACGAAATTGAGCACTAACGACCATACCCGAACTTCCCAAGCCAATTTGATATTGAATGAGAGTGAAAGGACACTCAACCCCTGTGTGTTAAAAAGGTGTCTGGCCATATGTAATCTGAAACGGAACGGCAGGAGGTAAAGAAGGTTTAAATTATTATCTGCTCTTAATAATAATACAATCGTTATTGACAGTCATTGTTCAATTATAAAACAGGAATCAGAAATTTGTTGTCAGAAGATATTTATATAATTGTTTTATACATGATAACCTTTTCATGAAATATTTAAAACTATCTAGCTACGATATCTAAAACATATTTATTTTGGATAGGATTTAAAAAAGAGTCTTGCGCGTTTCAACAACATTTTGAAGGAATGCACTTTCTTCGACGTTTTATGCAACCGGAAGCATGGTAAATAAAGCAGAAGAAAAAGCAGGACGAAATGGAATTCGTGACCGGAACGTATTATTATCTGCAAGATCGAAGTTTGCCACTGATCACTTCCAGTTTGTTAGTGAGTACATGTAGCTAGTGTGCTATGCTCACACCGGAAGGGCCGAATGAAAATTTTTCAAGAAAGTATCTACCGGATGGTAATGGTCAAACGGTGGTTATCCCAAATCATCCGGAAATGTCACCAGAACTTTTCCGGATCGGAAATCATAGTTGCATGCATTCTATTTGGTGCATAACATTCTATCTGGTGAGACGGTAGAAATCTTACAGACGGATGGACGAGGGTGAGAGGTCGTCTCTTGATCTGTGCGAAAATAAATCTCTTTCATTCATACTTGCAGAATAAGATATTGATTGTCATTTGAATTTCTCATGTGTCCATCTTTTCCTGCTGACTCAAAGAATAGCAAAAATAACAACCTTCAGTCATTTCAAATATTTCAATAAGTGACAAAATAGAATGGAACATTAATGGAAATCTTGATTATGATTACAGTTAAGATGTTAAATGTTGTCAAAGATATTTGCCAGTACTTATTCTTAATGTGTGTTTGCCAAGGATCCTACTTTTTCTGCCACTTAAGTTGTTTTTTATCTAAATCAAACAACCCCGTGGGTAGATTCCATAGTGAAATACTTCGTGAATCGATCATCTCACTATTGGGTTTGCCGACGGAATCTTTGAGCAGCGTCTCTTTCGTTTCATTGTGTGAATCTTGAAGACTTGAAAAAATTAACCTAAGTTTGTCAGCAACTAAAATCGATCGAATCATTGAGCTGCTCGAAGCTGCTTGAGAGCTAGTTTTGCGAGGCAAAAACATTATTACTTACAACCAACAATGTCCAAGGGTTGACGTATAGAAAACATAAATAGTTTTTTGTTAACATGGTTCATCAAACAATTTCGCTTTGTATCGTGATTTTTTTTACAAAACGTGCTAGCTTTGCCACATTTCTCGTGCAACAGCCTACGTTGCGATTATCTGCTGTGTAAGATGTTAGACAAACAGCATATTGAAAGCGACTTATTTTCGACGATGTTCCTCAAGCATCTCCAAATAAATCACATTCGTGAGACCTTGGTCAAGCTAGGGATTAATTTGTGTGAGCGTCTGAATATCAAGAAAGTATGATTTAGTAAGTATACAGTTTTTGGGTTATGTGTTATACAGATTTACAGTTAGTTTTACTGTGTATTTACATCTTCTTCTATCTTCTATCTTCTATCTATCTATCTATATATATATATAAATTTCGTGTCACGTTTTTTTGTGTCCAAACTCCTCCGAAACGGCTGAACCGATTCAAACCAAACTTAGTGTGTATCTTCTGTAGGTGTGAGAATCGGATGTAAACTATATTTCATCCCCATTATTTAAGTTATTCAAAAACTAGGAAAATTATTTTTCGTAACTTTCTGTTAACCTTTGATTTGATATTTTTCTTAGATTTTTCATACAAATTTCATCGAAGATCAAAAAAATATGTATGAAAATTTAAAATGTGCACACACATTACTAACAGTTCAGGATGTAACAGTTCGATTGTACTTTTAGTAGGAGGTAAAAAAATCCGCACTTTCCTTAAACAGCATAACAATCAATAATGAGGATTGAAGCACAATATAAAAATTCCAGATATTTTCAATCATCCAGTCAGACACCGATATCCGGCCGTATCGGGGAATGCACGCACATTCATATTCATGTTGAATTTTATAGTTTATTTGCAAGCATTAACTACATCATAAGCTAAAAAGTTGGCATTCATATCGAATCTATACTGAAAGGCAGTATATACCAACTATTAACATTATCATAAGAGCTGTTGTGCGGCGTACAAACTCCAGGCGGTAACGTTAGGAGCTCAACTCAGTTATTGGAAAAATGAGTCATTACGTGTGTTCTCTAGAAGGACCCCGGCAGACCCGGGGTGTAAAAGGGCAGGAGACTTGCGAATAAAGGGGAATCTGATTAGAAAACTCCTTTTTCGTCAGATTCTTTGCGAGACCAATAGTATCCTAAAAGCGAAGAGACCCCTTTCCGAGGGCCTAGCACCCACGAGAAAAAACCTGAGCTCGATAGTCCCTCAAAAGCGAGGAGGGATTAAAGGCGACGGGATTACATCCGAAACGAATCGTCTCCGTTAGTCGGTGCGCAGCAATGCTTCCGATTCCTTCGCAGGCAAAAGGGAAGCGTGCCAGCCGAGTATCAACTGCCAATGATAGTTTAGTAATTAACCTTGCTGATCAATCAATGAAATTCAAAAACACGCTCAAAACCATGGTTGGGGATCATGTAACCAAGGTTGAATCATCGGCAAATATTAACAACCATCATAACACACAAAGTACAAACTCAAAGAAATAGAACATTTCAGTAAAACCTAATCTTCTACGCGTAGCGACGCACGCGGGTCATGCTAGTTTCATAATATTTTTAGGATAGCTGTTGTCTTGTTAAAACTATTTTACATCCACAGGTGCATTTGAATATCCACCCAATGTCAACACGTCCAATATCACTAGTCACCTTATGGAGTTGAATGGGAATGAGCTGTACAATATGTGATATGATAAAGACACAAGATTTATCTGAAAGGAACATTGCGATTTGATTGAGTTTGAATTTTAGAGCAATTTCCTTGGTAGTAATGAGAGTTTTATCGGAGTTCCTAGTTCGACATTGATGCAATTCCAGGATTTACGTTTGGCCGAATATTGATTATTGTGTAGATCTACTAGGTGTCCGACGCTTAAGCTGATCGACGTACATTATTTAACCCTCATCTCTCACGATGAACCCAACTTATTTGATTTGGAGGTGCTTGTGGGAAACACATGTGATGCCGTTTGGTTAAACAAAATAAATGTAGGTTTGTAGTAATTTAAAAAATGCTATTATAATGGAATGTACGCTAAGTTCAGTTACTAGAAGATCACCAGTTTGTTTCCGAGAATCTTCAGTGATGAAATTTCTAATCATGGCTTTTAATTAATGTTTTTACTTTTAAAATAAGCTATTAAACACTAAGAAAGATGAATGAAATCAGAGATTAAAATTTGGCCGTATGTAAACAAAAATATTCTTGTCTAGTTTGTATAAGACCACCTTGATTACTTTTATTCTGCTGTGAACAGAAGAAACAAATCATGAAAATTATCAAAATATCTATTCGTTATCTTATCTCAAAGGATTATAATTTATAAAACGCGGTTTGGTATGATGTATATCAAGGAGGGTACGGTTTTGAAGCACTGACTTTCATATGTCTTTCCAAAACATCGCTCAAAGCTCACGAACTGTAGACTACTGCTTTGCCTCACCACCATTGCCATTAATAAATTCCCACTCACAAGATATTTTTCAACGGATTTTATGTGTGAGCAGATATGGCGAACAAATCAATTTTCTAATATTCAATCCAAGGAATGTTCTTCTTTTTTGAGTAGAAAAACATTATTTCGGTTCTGATTATAACTTTTTGACACGGGTTTTGACCAAAAACGATAACAGAGGTTCTCTTTGAGTTCACGAGTAGTTCAACAATAAATGAGAAAGTAAATGTTATGAAGAATGTATAAGAGGGAATAGCAAATTTAGTAGTGAAACTGCCATCTTAGTATCGCTAGAACAATCATATAGGTCTGCTTATAAAATAGTTCTCTATTGGTTCCAAAAAAGAAAGAATTATGAAACTTTCCTACTTTCCTGCACTTTTAAAGATAAACATACAAAGTAAAATGACTGCATTAATCTCAAATTACTTATAGAAGGGAATTGCATTTGTTTTAGTAGTGTACTGTCTAGAGGAATCTGTGGAGCAATGACAATGGAATGTGTTAAAATATAATAACTACGATGATCTTTACAACCTAAATTCATTCTTTAGGTCTAAGTTCCCCTATTTTGTGTTATTCAAAGCTGCAACAGTTCTGTAACTATTGCTCGGCTATGACGATTGATTTAAATATGACGCAAGAAACGAATTAAAGTGCTGCTGGAGCATATTTCGTCATTCTCTTGTATCATACTTATACGTAATAACAATTGGCTTTATGCTTTATTTTCCGCAGCATGTGTGAATGTACTCCTAAAACAGTACTCGTAAAACCGTATCAGAAACAAACACTTTCATTACCATTAATAATTTTTAAAGGAGCAAGTCTCATTCTGTTTCGTTGAACATGGGACAGTGGGAGATTATGGACGATTCGGGAATCCACTGTCGACTGTCTTTATAACGCCGATAACGTGTGATAAAGCGGAAATAGTGTTGGAATGTTTAGAGATAAGCTAACCGCATGTCGATTTATTTCAGATTGATACTTCTGTTAAAGGGAAAAGTTATCAACATACAGATGCCGTCGGACAAGGACATTATGGCTTATAAAATGGTATCATTTATAGGGAAAAAGGCTGGTAATATGAGTGCTTTGAACAGTTTTAATGCTGATTTTTTATCGTTCTTAAATATTAAATACATTAGTAACTAAAAGATAGTTCTATTTTGCTCACAAAAATCAGTTTCAAAAGGCCCGTTGTTTTTCATTCTGTTTAGCCATGAAAATAGTTGATAATTTGATGTTTATTGAAATAACCATCGATCAAAGCATGGAATAAACCGATGTAAAATTTCTATCTTCAGTATCTTACATAAATAATACATTTACATAAATAATAAACAGATAATTTTCAAACAATATCCACTGTTCCTGAGTCAAACATCAATCTAATGATTCTGTCGAGCGAAATGACAGTACTCATAACTGGTTGGGAGATGGCCGTATTGATGGTCAAAGGCCACGTTCTAATTCATTTACAGTAGAAATCGCCTAAAGGAAAAGTGACCGGAGGATTATAGCTGTGGACTTAACTGGATGAAACTGTATAGTTTCAACCGATCCGTGTAAAGGTCGATCATTGTTATAGATTAAAAAAAAACGGAGACTAATAGCAAGTGAAAGAATGCTCGAGTTGGTCGAGCACAAATTCGTTAGAAACGGAATGCTTTTACATTTGGAGCATGTAACAATGGCCCACATTGGGGTTAGGTCTACTCGTTGCCGGGATTCATTAATCTCACTAAGTGGTGTCGATGATGAAGCGCGTTTCTCCTCCGTAGTTCTCCATCCTGAGTAAGGAACATCACCGAACCAGAACGGCCGACGTATACGTTCAACAAAGGCTTTCACCAAGTTGTGAAGTCCGAAAATGAAGCTAGGATCTAAGGCAGTTTTCGTTGAGCATAAGGGTTCGATTTCAATTAACAATAAAATCAGTAAAAAGGCTCACGTCAAGGATAATCGGTGAACCTTTTCTTTTCCCAAGCCATATCATAGATATACTGCAACGCGACCAAATTTTAGCCTCTTGTTTATTGACGGATTCACGGGGATAGATGCAAAGATATTGATTTTATATGGTTTTTTCGCAGACTTAGATAGGACGGTTAAATAATCGTCGGTTTTATGGAATATCGCCAAATATTTCTAAGAATTTATAATCTAGTTGGTGGTCATCTTAACCGATTGTTTATTCGCACATAATGTTTATCTAACAATAACTATGTATGAAATACTGAAAATAAACTAAATAAATAAAATAATGATGAAATGTGAATACGAATCCCAGCTGTTGCTTTCATCGAAAAGAAAATTAACATGTATATTGATTTTTATGTTATTTTTTATTTTATGGTTTAAAAGCATTAGATGTAGAAAACTTGTAATAGTGCAATATAGTTCATCGCAATCTGGTTTAGAAAATATTTTTGAGGACGAAAAAGTGTCAATTTTATAAAAAAAACCTACTACACGAAAGGAAATTGTAA